>NC_092338.1:344155833-344464861 GCF_046630445.1 Rutidosis leptorrhynchoides | reverse complement strand
GTATTTCATTGTTAATACACCTAATAATATATTTACTTATCATTTAACATAATTAACCAAGTGTATAAATATCTTAATATGATTCATATGTACCTAGTAATACGTTGTTATAACGATAATCGTTATATATATCGTTTTCGAGTTTCTTAAACTAATAGTCTCATTTTTATGTATATAACTCATTGTTAAAATACCTAATGAGATACATAATTATAATAAAATCATGTTAACTATATATATATATATATATATAACCATATATATGTCATCGTATAGAATTTACAAGTTTTAATGTTCGTGAATCACCGGTCAACTTGGGTGGTCAATTGTCTATATGAAACCTATTTCAATTAATCAAGTCTTAACAAGTTTGATTGCTTAACATGTTGGAAACACTTAATCATGTAAATAACAATTTCATTTAATATATATATAAACATGGAAAAGTTCGGGTCACTATAGACGATGATGCACCGTCCGTATCTGTATTTCTCTGCAAAACACATTAAACACAAAATTTGCGCATCCAAATATGCATTAGTGTTAGCAAAATAACAAATTAAAACAATTACAATAACATGTTTAATCCATATTAAACTTATACTCATTTTCATATTTTTATCAAATCTACACTTTTTCAAATAAGCATATATGAAAATGTTTACAAAGTTCATAAGCTTTTATCTTAAATAACATGTCAAAGTAATCAATACTAGTAATTAAACAAGTCTTAAATGGCAATTATATCAAATTAATCAAGTTTATGAATTTTAGACTTAAAAAGTCCACTTTAATTCTCAAAAATCATGTTTAGGATCAATGTTTGGATCATTTAGCAACCTAAACATGTTACACTACTTAATTTAGCACTAATTCATAACAAAAATCAGCCATAACCTGTTTATATCAAAAAGGCCCAAATTGCTCAAGAACACAAACCCTAGATTTCTAAAATTTTTGAAGTTTTTGGCTTTAAATCATGTTAAATAGCATCAATCTAGGTTATACATGCATAATATACTAACAATTTAACTCTAATTACACTAGAAATTAACAAAATCAAATTATTGCAATTAATTAAAATTATCACAAAAAGTAGGAAATTTATGAGTTTAGGGGTGAAATTTTTACCTTCCTGCTTCCCCATCTGAGAAAAGACATGATTATAACGGATTATTGCAAGAAATTTGGTGAATTTTGGTTGAAAAATGAAGATTTTAGGGGTGTTTTTGTGGTATTTTCGTATGTATGTGTGTGTGTTTTGTGTGGACAGAAGCAGGTCGATGGGGTTTGTAATCTGCCCAGTTTTTTATTCCCATGCGACCGCATGGTTTTGAAGGGTAATCCCCATGCGATCGCATGGGGTCCCTGTTTTTTTTTTAACTATTTACTTATGAAACAATTAATTAATTTTAAAAATTTGTTTTCTTTTAGAATGAGGGCGTTTCGGATCATTGTCCTAGTTCGTCTCTGGACAAAATTTTAAAATTTGTCACTTGTAAGCGTTGTTTTAAAAGCAAAGATTTTTTTGGATTTTTTAATATTTTTGGCATACTTTAATTCAATAAGATTAAAAATAATGATAACAAAATCTCTCGTCCCTTCCTTGGGTTAAGCAATTTCGGTTCAACGATTTAAATATCAATTTTTTAACTTCATGAAATAAAGTAAATTTTGTTTTTAAATTCACACCAAACTTATATTTAAAATACATAAAATTAAAAATTCATATAAATATCATTAATATTTTTATACATTAATTTTACAATCTTATATTGAAAATATTAATTTTTTTAAAATATTTAAAAACTTAAATATATTGGTTTTTAAAAATTTACAATAATAATTTAATATTAATTTAAAAATAAGGTAAAAATTAAAATTAAAAATCTTTTTAGTCTTTTATCCCACTTTAATCAATCAAATATTAACAAAAATATACGTTTCTCTTTTGGGTAAAGTAATTTCGGCTATATTACCTAGTTTTACTCCTGACGAATTTCTGAAATATTTTGAATTGATTGATTAAAGATATTTATACCTTATGAATAAACGGTAAATTTCGCAGTGATGTAATAAATTTTTGTATGATATCAATAATTTCGGTTTCGCATACCTAATTTTATTGAATATCAATTTAATACTTTATAGTGAATGATTCAGTGTTTATTTTCAAAAGATTAAAAGCAATAAATAAAAACAAATAAAAACTGTACATACTTACCTGTGAGATAGAATTCTCAGAGACCTGCTTTAGTCGATTCATAGGAGAGTCGTGTGATTTGGTTCTCCATAGCTACGTAAGTGTAACCTCGATTCTTCAATAACTTTTCTTCTAAACATATGAACGGTCCTTCTCTGCATAGAGTAACAAATTCGGTATTTGAATATGTTTGATTGTTCGAACATTTACCTTCGTGTGACCATTTTCCGAATTTATGACATCTTTCAAGGTGTCGTGCTCTTCTTTTTGTTGCGGATTTTGATTTTCCATTACCAAAATGTGTCTTATGATGATTCTTCCTGAGTTCTTTCCTCACTTCGTCCATTTTTCCTCTTATGAATGATACCACTTCACTTGGGAGTGTGTCATTATTACGTTTAGTAATCAAAGCGTGTAGCATTAGACCATGGTTCAAATCAAAGGAATTCTTCATCGCGTAAAACTTAAAAGAAATAAAAATTCAGAATGGAGGGAGAAGACTAGTTCTTTAGGGTCTGCTAGGGAAAGACCATTCGGATTCCATTTTCGGAAACTACACGAAAACAGAATATCTAACTTTAACAGAAATACATATTACCCTTAAAAGATTCAAATCTTCCCACACTTAGTTAGCTGTGGTGTCGAAATTGTGATTAACTTCATCATCAACTTCCATTGGATTATCTATGTAATGTTTAACTCTGTGACCATTAACCTTAAATTCAATCCCGTTTAAATTTATTAACTCTATTGTTCCGTATGGGAAAACTCTTTTGACTATGAATGGTCCAGACCATTTTGATTTCAATTTTCCAGGAAATAGCTTGAATCGTGAATTGAAAAGAAGGACTATGTCTCCTTCTTTAAATTCTTTTGAACTTCTGATTCTTTTATCATGCCATTTCTTCGTTCTTTCCTTATAGATTAACGAATTTTCGTATGCTTCATGTCTTAATTCTTCTAATTCGTTTAATTGATTAACCGTAGACGTCCGGCTTCATGCAAATCAAGATTACATGTCTTCAAAGCCCAAAATGCTTTGCGCTCAATTTCTACTGGAAGGTGACATGCTTTTTCGTAAACAAGTTTAAAAGGTGTGGTTCCAATTGGAGTTTTGTAGGCTGTTCTAAAAGCCCAGAGTGCATCCTTCAATTTCATGGACTATTCCTTCGGATTTGATCCTACGGTTTTCTCTAGAATACGTTTTAAAGCTCGGTTGATATTTTCAACTTGTCCACTTGTTTGTGGATGATAAGCAGTTGAGATTTTATGAGTTACTCCATATCTTTTGAGAACTTTCTCAAGTTGATTATTACAAAAATGAGTACCCCGATCACTTATTAAAGCTTTCGGTGTTCCGAACCAAGCAAAAAGACGTTTTAAGAAGTTGACTACAATTCGTGCATCGTTAGTTGGGAGCGCTTGTGCTTCCGCCCATTTAGATACATAATCAATAGCAACGAGAATGTAGAGATTATTATGAGATTTTGGAAATGGACCCATAAAGTCAATACCCCAAACGTCAAATACTTCACATACTTGAATGACATTTTGTGGCATTTCATCACATTGACTTATTTTTCCGGCCCTTTGACAAGCATCACAGGATTTACAAAGAAGGTGTGCGTCTTTGAAAATTGTAGGCCAATAGAATCCAGCGTCATAGACTTTTCTTGTTGTGAGTTGAGGCCCATAATGCCCTCCTGTTGGTTCTTTGTGACAAGGGTTTAAGATTTGACTAGCTTCATCCCCGAATACAGATCGGCGGATTATTCCATCGTGACAACTTTTAAACAAATGTGGATCTTCCCAAAAATAGTGTTTTATATCACTAAAGAATTTCTTTCGTTTTTGGTATGACAACCCTTTTTCAAGGAATCTACATACTAAGTAGTTTGCATAGTCTGCAAACCATGGAATTTCATTATAATTGATCTTCAATAGATATTCATCAGGAAAGTTATCTTGTATGGCCGATTCATTTAGAACTTCTAATTCGGGATTTTCAAGACGAGAAAGATGATCAGCGGCGAGATTTTCTGCTCCCTTTTTGTCTCGGATTTCAATATCGAACTCTTGTAAGAGTAAGATCCAACGGATTAATCGTGGTTTGGCATCTTGTTTCGAAAATAGGTATCTAAGAGCAGAATGGTCGGTATAGACCACCGTTTTTGCTAGAACGAGATATGAACGAAATTTGTCAAAAGCAAAGACAATAGCAAGGAGTTCTTTTTCAGTAGTTGTGTAATTCGTTTGTGCTCCTTGTAACATCTTACTAGCGTAATAAATAGGTTAAAATCGTTTTTCAATCCTTTGTCCTAAAACGGCTCCCATTACAAAATCACTTGCATCGCACATAAGTTCAAATGGTAGATTCCAATTTGGAGTTATCATGATCGGCGCATTAGTGAGTTTTTCTTTAAGAATATTAAAATATTTGATGCATTCATCTGAAAAGATGAATGGAGCATCCTTTTCTAGGAGTTTATTCATAGGAGTGGCAATTTTAGAAAAGTCTTTTATGAAATGTCGGTAAAAACCGGCATGCCCTAGAAAACTCCTAACTCCTCTAACATTGGTGGGATGTGGAAGTTTAGCAATTACATCTACTTTAGCTCTATCCACTTCAATTCCTTCCTTTGAAATTTTATGACCAAGAACGATGCCTTCTTTAACCATGAAATGGCATTTCTCCAAATTAAGTACTAGATTTGATTGTTCGCATCTAATTAGCAATCGTTCAAGATTAACTAGACATGATTCAAAAGTATCACCGAAGACGGAAAAGTCATCCATGAAAACTTCCATGCATTCTTCTATCATGTCATGAAAAATCACCATCATGCACCTTTGAAAGGTTGCAGGGGCGTTACAAAGTCCAAATGGCATGCGTTTGTAAACAAAAGTACCATAAGGGCACGTGAACGTGGTTTTCTCTAGGTCCTCGGGTGCTATTGGAATTTGAAAATATCCAAAAAAACCATTAAGAAAACAATAGTAACTATTTCCAGCTAACCTTTCCAATATTTGATCAATGAAAGGTAAGGGAAAGTGATCTTTTCTGGTGGCGTCATTTAATTTTCTATAATCAATACAAACATGCCATCTCGTTACAGTCCTAATAGGAATAAGCTCATTTTTTTCATTTGTGATGACAGTCATGCCACCCTTCTTAGGTACGCATTGAACTGGGCTTACCCATTGACTATCAGAGATTGGATAAATTAAACCTGCATCTAGCAGTTTAATAATTTCTTTTTACCAACATCTTGCATATTAGGATTTAGTCTTCATTGGCGTTGCACATAGGTTTTATGACCTTCTTCCATAAGGATTTTATGTGTGCAATACGAAGGACTTATTCCTTTAATGTCATGAATCTTCCATGCAATAGCTGGTTTATGAGCTTTTAGCACAGAAATGAGTTGAGATTTTTCATTTTTCGTAAGAGAAGATGATATTATTACAGGTAATTCAGATTCACCATGTAAATAAGCGTATTCCAAATGGTTTGGAAGTGGCTTTAACTCTAATATCGGTGGTTCTTCTATCGATGATTTGTATCGATATCTGTCTTCCTCTTTTAGCATTTGAAGTTCTTCTGTTGTTGGTTCATATTCATTAGCCATAAGTGCGGCTAATATTTCAGCTTCATCAATTGGTTCAGTTCCTTCTCCTAAAGAACATTCTCATGTTCCTTGTAATTCTGGAAATTCTTCTAACAATTCTGCATGTGAATCTATAGTTTGAATTTAATAACATGTATCATCTGCAGATTGCGGTTGTTGCATTACTCTATCAACAGAATAGGTAACACTCTCATCCTCTATACTTAGGGTCAGTTTCTTACCAAACACATCTATTATTGCTTTGGCCGTGTTTAAGAATGGTCTTCCTAATATAAGAGGAACTCGAGAATCTTCTTCCATGTTCAGAATAACAAAATCTACTGAAAATACTAAAGTACCAACTTTAACTAGCATTTTTTCTATTATCCCTCTAGGATATTTTACTGATCGATCTGCTAGTTGTATGCTTATTCGTGTTGGTTTCAATTCTCCAAGGTCTAGTTTAGCGTATAGTGAATACGGCATTAAATTTATACTAGCACCTAAGTCTGCCAATGCTTCTATTGAACTAAGACTACCCAGAAAACATGGAATTGTGAAACTTCCTGGATCTGAGAGTTTTTTTGGTAGTTTATTCAACAACACTGCAGAACAATTAGCATTCATAGTAACAGCCTAGAGTTCTTCCATTTTCTTTCTATTTGTGATTAGATCTTTCAAGAATTTAGGATATCTTGGCATTCCTGAAATCACATCAATGAAAGGAAGATTGACATTTATTTGTTTAAACATATCCAAGAATTTGGATTGCTCGGCTTCAAGTCTTTTTTTCTCATTTTACTTGGGTAAGGAAGTGGTGGTTGGTATGGTTTAACATGAGGTTTAGCCTTAACTGTGTTATCTTCATTAACCTTTTCAACTACCGGTTCTGTTTCCTTATCTTGCTCAGGCTGTGGTGCCTGTGTAGTAGGAGCAGCGTCATCAGAAATTACAGGCATTTTAGATGGTTTAAGTGTAATACCACTTCTTGTGGTAATGACTTTAGCTGTTTCATTCCGGGGGTTAGCATTTGTATCGCTAGGTAGACTCCCCGGTTTTCTTTCACCTATCAATCTTGCTAGGTTACTTACTTCTTGTTCCAGATTTTGAATAGAAGCTTGTTGATTTCTAAATGCTTGAGAATTTTTTTCATTAGTTTGTTTCTGAGATGTGAAAAACTGCTTTTGAGATTCAACTAGCTTCGACGTCATGTCTTCTAGATTTGGCTTTTTATCATCGGTTTGTGGTGGTTTATTTTGAAAAATAGGTCTTTGATGGTTGTAAGTATTGTTGGATGCTTGTTGATTGCTAGGACCTTGTTGGTTGTTGTATGGAACATTTCAGTTATAATTCTTATTGTAATTTGGTCTTGGCGGTTGATAATTACTTTGATAATTATTTCCAGGCCTTTGGTCCATGTATGAAACATTCTCTCTTTGTTCCATTGTTTGTTCAATACTGAGACAATCTTTTGTCAAATGTGGTCCTCCACACTGCTCACAACTAATACGTATTGAGTGAATATCTTTAGTCATCTTTTCCATTCGTCTCTCGAAAGCATCTATCTTGGCGGAAATGGAATCAAAGTCATGGCTAGAATCGGCTCTAGCCGCTTTAGATGATCTAACGATGTCTTTTTCTTGATGCCACTCATGTGAGTGGGAAGCAGTGTTATCAATAATTTTGTAAGCTTCAGTTGCGATTTTCTTCATAATGGAACCACTAGCTGCTATGTCGATGTCTTTTCGTGTAGTAATGTCGTATCCTTGGTAGAATATTTGTACTATTTGATAAGTGTCTAAACCTTGTTGAGGACATCCTCTCAACAACTTTCCAAATCTTGTCCACGCTTCATATAGAGTTTCGTTTGGCTTTTGAGCGAACGTAACTATTTCCCCTTGAAGTCTCACGGCTTTAGATGCCGGAAAGAATTGTTTAAGAAAATTTTCAACTAAGACATCCCATGTATCAATCGCCCCTTCAGGTAACGATTCTAACCAATCTTTGGCTTCTCCCTTTAAAGTTCAGGGAAATAACAAGAGATAGATCTGTTCATCCTCCACTTCTCGGATTTTTAATAGAGTACAGATCATATTAAAGGTTCGAAGATGTTCATTTGGATCTTCCTTCAGCGCACCACTAAATTGGCATTGATTAGTTACCATGTGTAGGATTTGTCCTTTAATTTTATAATCTGGCGCATTAATGTCTGGTTGAGTAATTGCATGACCTTGGCCAGTGCGTTTAGCTCTCATTCGGTCTTCCATACTTAGAGGTTCCAAATTTTTCATGATTGAATTTATTGAATCTGAATCACTAGAGGATTCTGACTTAATGATTTCTTCCTCGACAATCTCTGGATGAGTGATTTGTGGTTCAGGAGGAATGATTAGTGGTTCAGGATCTCTGAATTGTCCTTGAATATCCTCCGGGTTTGAAATTGTGAGGTCGGGTTCAAAAAATGGATTATCGGAAATTTGAATTGGAGTACTTGGTCGACTAGATGACGATTCTAAAGAAAAATCAATGGCGACAATATTGGCTAGATGTCTTGATCGAGTTACAGGTAGTGAACGTATGAAAGGTGGTGAACGTTTTGCTCGGTGCATTAACAGAATATCCTATTAGTTATAAAAATAAAAATTATATAAGTTATCAAATTAATAGACTTTTCTGATTTTGCCCACGTTTCGAATAGCCGATAGATGCAGCAGATAGCCAGGACCCTTTAAATCGGAAGCCCACAACTCGCCACTAACAAATTCAACTATTAATACGAACCAGAAAATTTTGGATGTCTATCAATTTAACCACTTAAAATAATTTTTCGTTGAAATTTTGAAGGAAAAAAAAATCTATGTCCTAAAAACTAGAGCGTCGAGAAATAAGAAAGAAAAAGAGTGCGTCGAAAAACGTCGAAAAATAAAAGGTCGAAAAATAATAAGAAAGTAGTGCGTCGAAACTTAAAAGTCTAAAAACTAAAAATTAAAACTTACGTCTAAAGGTATTAAAGCTTAAAAGGAATTCTATATCCAAAATGGCAATGACTTAAAAAGTACTAAAATCTTAAAACGGCGTAGCAAAATTCTAAAGCACCTAAATCTTAGTCTAATGAACAAGCACTTAAGGGATTTTACGGTAAAGCCTAAAAATCTAGAAATAAAAATAACTACAGCAAAAACAATATCTTAAAACTAGTTACGAACGATAAATATACAAAATTACGCTTGAACGATTAAAATGATACGAAATATTAAAAAAAACTTAAAGTTATAAAAATACAATTTTTATAAAAATATTATTTTTATATAAAATATTTTATAAAAATATTAATTTTATATATTAATAAAACTAATTAAAACTTAAAAATACAAAATTAATTACAAACTAAACTAAATATTAAATCCTTAACCCTAATTACTTAATTAATAATAATTATATTAAAAACCTAACCCTAATCCGTACCAGTTAAGGTTTCAGGCCTGTCAAGTCACTCCATGCGATCGCATGGAGTGTTAATTATATTATCATGCGGTCGCATGACCTGCGGATCCAGTTCAAATGTTTGGGCTGCTACAGTGTCGGCCCGATTACTTTTATAATATTTTTTTATGATTTTTAATTTATAAAAATAATATATAAGTAATGTTTATAATTATATTTAAAAAAATATTTTTATACTTTTTATAAAATATATTTTCTTTTTACTTAATCACTTAAATAATTATATATATACTATATTTTTTTATGTTTTTAATAATATTTAAAACGTATTTTTTTACAAAAATAGATTAAAATTCTTTTTTTTTTACATATAGCATTTCTCTTCGGCGTTAAGTGATTCCCCGGCAGCGGCGCCAAAAATACTTGATGTTATGCGAGGTGTATACGAAATAGTTATATTTTTATTGCGAAATACTATTAAATACGATACAATTTTACACAAGTTATTTATTTATTTATAGAGTGGATATACCTAAACCTTGCTACAACACTATAGGCAGTGTACCTAATCGTAAAGTAGTGTAGTTTTTAGTAAGTCCGGTTCGTTCCGCAGGGAGCTAGCCAAGTTTAACGCTATATTTTTTAATAACTATATTTGTATAAATATATATATATAAGTAGTATTATTATTATTATTATTATAAAAAGGGGGTTTTTACCGTTTAGTGACCGGTTTGTCGATTTTATGTCTTAAGTCACAATTAAAACCTAATGTAAAATATTAAAAATAAATATAACTTAATTTAAAGCGTAAAGTAAAGTACGATAATAAAATTTCGATAATTAAAAGTTCGATAAATAAAATGACGCTAAATAAAATTGCGATAATTAAAAGTGCGATGAGATATAAAATAAAGGAATTATGCTTATTTAAACTTCCGTAATCATGATGTTTGATGTGTTGATTTTAGTTTATTGCCATGGGTTAATTGTCCTTTGTCCTAGATTATTCGATATGTCCATCTGGTTTTTGTCCATAACAGTCCATCGGTCATAAATATAAAGTGCGAGTGTCCTCGTCAAATTATCCGTATACCCGAAGTCAAATATTTCAACTAATTGGGGATTCGAACTGTAACAAGGTCTTAATAATTTGTTTAATGAATACACCAGGTTATCGACTGCGTGTAATCCTAGGTTTTACTACTTTGTTAACAATTACACCAATTACCCTTGAATGTAATCCACCCCTGTTTTAATGAGTTCAGTAACTATTAATCCATCCCCGTATCCGGTAAAATGAAAAATTATTCGTATTTATAGATATCCCGCCCACCGTACCCGATTAAGCGTATGTGGTTATATATAGATACGTCAAATTGTAACTTTTATATTAAATTAACGAGGTATCGTTTAGTTAATATAAAGCTCATTAATAGCCCATAGTCTAATTTCCACAAGTGTCGTTCTTTTGTCCAAACCTCAATTATGGTACAAAGCCCAATAATCCCGTTTTAATGTTTAGCCCAACATCATGATTACTTCGGCTTAAATAAGCATAATAATAACTTAGCTACGAGACATTAATTTAAAAAGGTTGAACTTAATTTACAATGAGTATTAATAGCGTAGTGTTACACGGACAGAGTTTCGACTTACAAACTTAAAACATTCGCTAACATAACTTTATTATTATTAATCTTAAATTAAAATTAAAATTATAAATAAATATATATATTGAGAGAGTAAGAGATTAGAAAAAGGTGTACATAATTCTCTGAAACTCGTCGCTATTTATAGAACCTGGCCACACTATTGGGCTCATGCGATCGCATGAGTTTTACTCATGCTGGCCATGCGATCGCATGGCCGCCTATTCCTGGTCACATATGAATCCAAAACGTGGCCTGCTCGATATTTAAATATTATATAATATAATATATATAATTTTATATAATTATATATATATATATATATATATATATTATATTCTTGTGCTCCGTTGAATTGTAATTTTAGCTCCGTTGACTCGCGCGTTGATGCTCGGTTCATGTCCCGGTTCCAGATTTTCGAACGTCCTTGTGTACAATTTAATATCTTGTACTTTGCGTTTTGCGGTCGTACTCTTGTAACTTTTAGACGTTTCTCATCAATAAATTGAACCTCTTGGAGTGTTCTTTGTACTTTTTAGCGTTTTGGTCATTTGCGTCTTCAATTCGTCGAATCTGTCTTTTGTCTTCACCTTTTATTATTTAATCGAATATCACTTGTAAATAGAACAATTGCAACTAAAAGCTTGTCTTTCTTGAGGGATAATGCTATGAAATATATGTTTGTTTTTAGCATTATCAGTGTGTTAGGGGAACGAGAGGTCTGCGTTCGAGCCCGGGCTGTGGCAATTTATTTTTGAAGCTCTTCTATTTAAGGTAGTATTACTATTACTACTACTACTACTACTATTATTATTATTATTATTATTATTATTATTATTATTATTATTATTATTATTATTATTATTATTATTATTATTATTATTATTATTATTATTAGTATTATTATTATTATTATTATTATTATTATTATTATTACTAATATTAATATCATAATTATTATTATTATCATTAAAATAATTAATATTATTATTATTATTATTATTATTATTATTATTAAATCTAAGTTTTATATTTATTATCATTATTTTATTATTATTATAATTATTATTTTTACAAACAAAAGATATTTATATAAAAATATATATTTATTACATATATCATAAGTATACTAATACTAGTTTTTTTAAATATATTAACTAATATAATATTATTTATATTATTATCACAATTTTAAAGTATATATATCATATAAGTATTATAATAAATTATAAGGATTAATATAATTATATATAAGGATATTAATCTATATATATTATAAAATATATATATATATAAATATATATATATATATATATATATAAACTTAGTTGATTAATATTACATGTGTTAATATACATAATTGAATATAGGTTCGTGAATCCGAGGCCAACCATGCATTGTTCAATTCAGTCGTATGCATATTTTTACTACAAAATATCGTATTGTGAGTTTCATTTGCTCCATTTTTAAATGCTTTTGCAATAAATATTTTTGGGACTGAGAATACATGCGCTGTTTTTATAAATGTTTGACAAAATAGACACAAGTACTTGAAACTACATTCTATGGTTGGATTATTATACCGAATATCGCCCTTTTTAGTCTGGTAATCTAAGAATTAGGGAACAGACACCCTAATTGACGCGAATCCTAAAGATAGATCTATTGGGCCTAACAAACCCCATCCGGGTTACGGATGCTTTAGTACTTCGATTTTATCATGTCTGATGAGAGTCCCGGAATGATGGGGATATTCTAGATGCATTTTATTAATGTCGGTTACCAGGTGTTCACCATATGAATGATTTT
Organism: Rutidosis leptorrhynchoides; assembly: GCF_046630445.1. Lineage (NCBI taxonomy): Eukaryota > Viridiplantae > Streptophyta > Magnoliopsida > Asterales > Asteraceae > Rutidosis > Rutidosis leptorrhynchoides. Next base: position 344,452,145 of record NC_092338.1, on the reverse strand, counting down.
TATACACAAATTATGTGTATCATGTTTTATACACGGGTTACGTGTGACGTTAAATATTTGAAATCTTGTGGTCTATTAAAATATTGAAATAATTGTTATGATAAACCTATGAACTCACCAACCTTTTGGTTGACACTTTTAAGCATGTTTATTCTCAGGTATGAAAGAAATCTTCCGCTGTGCATTTGCTCAATTTAAAGATATTAATTGGAGTCATTCATGGCATATTTCAAAAGACGTTGCATTCAAGTCGTTTGAAATCAAAAAGATTGTTATAAAGTCAATGACAGTTTAGTCATTCATATTAGGGGAATCATATATCATTTGTATCGAAAGGTTATATTTTGAAATGAGTTTGTCTTTTAAAAGACTGCAATGTTTGCAAAACTTATCATATAGAGGTCAGTACCTCGCAATGGAACCAAATGTTGAAGACTTCGTCCAGATGGATTAGGACGGGCCTTCACACAATTTATTCGATGATTTTGAAAGTTTGAATGCTCAAAATTGTCCTAAAAAGTGTATAATATATTTACCAACCTTGGTTTTAGAAAGATACATCATCATTTTGGAGGACGACCTTGATGAAAACAAAATCAAATATTTTGACAACGGACTCAAATTTCAAATGATCATTAAGGCTTTACAACACCAGATCTCTGTCATTGAATCCCAAAACAACAAACTGGTCTCCAATGCTCATAAACTTGAAAATTAAATTGCAAATCAAGTTGTTAGTTTTTGTGAATTGATTTCAAAGAACACTGAATCACGGGATTCAAACCCAAGATCCGTGAATGACTCCATCAATTGTGAAGGTCTAGCACAAGAACTCAAAGACTTTATTGATTCTTTTTTGACCAAGTTTGACATTGTTGAACGTAGGTTAGAATTATCTAGGTCCAAATCTCTAGATCACTGCTTAGAATCTCAACCCAAGATTCCAGAAGTTAAGTTAGAACCGCAACCCGAGAAAGAACCTATCTCCTTAGGAGCTCAGGATGTTGAGACTGACCTTACTCAATTTGTTGACAAGATAGAATGAGAAAACATAGATCTGCAGGTTAAATGTGAGACCTACAAGAAAATTCTAGCAACAATTGAGAAAATGTCTGTAGTTTCCAAAGTAGAACCCGCTTATGATTTTAAAGACTCTATTGTAGTTTCTATTAATAACCTTATCTTAGAAATTCAGGAGTTAAAAGTTCATGTGAATCTACTTAAGAAAGATAATGAGACCTTGCATGATCAATGTGATTCCCTCGAAAGTATGGACTTTGTGACCAAGACCATATATTCTGAACCCAATATATCCATTATTCACAGGAAATTGACTTTTGATTCTAAACCTGGTTCTTACAAGATCTGTCCTGTTACTGAGACCCTACTGACCTCCACTAACACTCCAAAATCAAATGTGTCAGTTGGTTCTCGAGTTACTAAGTCCGAGTTGTCCAATGCTTCAACGTCTACTCCCAAGACTATGAAAAAGTAGGTGACCTTTGCCAAGACCAATCCCAAACCTATAGTGTACCAATCATCAATGTACTCGAAGACTGCTTTACGTAAAACACCAAAGACCTTGGCGGTTCCAAAACCAAAAGACAACGGTCCTCCTAAGTCTACACAGTCACCGAGGAAATCCCCCATGAAACCAAAAGTTCACCTGGATACACCACCCAAAAGGTCCTCTAACCCAAACTAAAAGAACGAGGTTCTCTAAAGTCAATGGCGACTCTGAGAAAAACATCCTAGAAACCAAATGAACCTAAAGTTACCCAACCCAAACTAAGGGAATTTAACGTTGCCCTACCCGTAGTATCCAAGTTCCCAAGCAAAAAGATTTACTCCAGTTACCAGACCAAGATCAACCGTCCGTTTCTAGAAACAACTTATGGGAAAAATGGGGAGATTACAGGGCTTCACGATCAATATGGTTGGCTTCCACACAAACCCATGAAATCATCCATAGGTCCGAGAAATACCCCATGCACCAAAATTGACCTTGTTTCTAAACACTCAAAGAATAATCTTGCTAAACAAGTGTCAAATAAGAAGTGGACAACCAAACCATTTTCAACACCAAGATCTACTTCTTCTTCAAAACTAACTAAGTACTCTTCGTCTGAGTTACTTAAACTTAAACCGAGATCCGTTTTTCTGGCTATGTCAAAAGATTTTCAATCATCCTTGATTCCACAAAATCAATTTTCTAAGGATACGCCGTGTATCAGACCCAAGTGGAATTCAATGTCCATAAGTCTGATCGACAATGCCTATAAATGGTATTCAAATTTGACTTTCAAAAATTGATTTGATTTCAAAATGGTTCTTGGACACAACGGTTCAAGACCCGGATTCAACCCGCTGACACCTGACTGTACACTCAGGCATGATCCACTTGCAACCTCAGATGACCTGATGTGTTGTTTGAACCTATCTTTCCTCCAACCTCGTCCAATCCCCGATTAATCCAAAACCAATTTCGCCTGAATCAATAACCATTGGTACATATACTTCAGTAGTTGTAGGCAAATCACCATCCGTTGAAAAAGAATCATCTGAGTTTCTTCTCCTGGATGAAATTGGCAACTGCATGTGTCTAGGGGGAGCAATGCATGTGCCTAGGGGGAGCAATGAGACCCGCAATGAAATTACAGTTATCAAAATATGAAACGTCAAAAAAATTTTAGGGGGAGAAGGGGGAAAGTTGGTTCCCCTATAGATCATGATGGTTCCCATAATAGATCTCTATGGGACCCTCACTCCAAAGAAGGTTTTATCTAAAACCTTATATCGTGTATGCTCATATTTCAGTGTATGCACCGCGCCGTAATTGTCTTCCACTCTTTCTCTTAAAAACATTTCAGTGGAAATGTCAAAAAAAAAAAAAAAAATAAGGGGAGAAGGAGGGAATGATGGTTCCCATATAGATTTGTATGGTTCCCATATAGATCTGTATGAAACTAGCACTTCAAAGAAGGTTTTATCCAAAACCTTAATTAGACCCGCAAAGAAGGTTTTCACCAAAACCTTATATGGCCCGCGTCTCAACTGCCTTACAACCTTTCTCATCAAAACCTATATTTTCTGTGTAGCAAATTGTCAAAATATGTTTTAATTCCAAATAAATCATATTTTGAGGGGGAGAAAACGACCAAGAAAATAAAGGTTTTATCCAAAATATGACACGTCATATATTGAGGGGGAGGATAAAATTATTAAAACCAACATTAGTTCCATCCAAAATGGCTTCTACAAACTTCTGTGTAGAACCCGCATCTCAAAGTGGTGTCAAACACACTTCAAAGTGGTGTTAAACATCAAAATGGCTTTTGCACAAATAACAGTGTAAAACCCGTATTTTCACACATAACTCTCCCAAGAAACCAAAGCTTAAATGTGCAACTATCAAGGGGGAGTTTAAAGTTTCAAATGTCAGTAATGACAGAGGATGTGTCTTGGTGATTAGCATAGGAGGATGTGTCTAGATGACTGTCTCAAACAAAATAGTCATCAAATGATGGAGGATGTGTCCTAGTGACTGCCTCAGGAGGATGTGTCTAGATGACTACCTCAAATGTGGAATGACCCAACATATTGATGCAAATTAAGTGTTTAGAGTCTCAAACTGCCGAAGGGGTTTCGAAAAACCATGAATAGGAACCATGCGTATCGGCCGGAAATCCTCTATCAACACCTTATTTTAGAAGGTGGGACCTCAAACAGGGTCCAGATGTCATACTTATGTTGATGAGGGAGATCTGTGTAGTTCAATGGAGAGGCAATATGACAATGCTCAGGCTTACCTTGGTAGATTTATCAGACCTCCAGAAGAACGATCACCTTAACAATCAGTCAACAATTAAGCCTGACTACACACACTCCTTGAGAGTGCAACAACTGAAAGAGATTTGTCACCTCATGACATATCAATGACTTCAGGACGTGATGTAACATCTTCCTACATTACATTGATTTCTACCGACACCAATACGGTGTTAAATACAGTTGGAAGGCTTGGTATAACCAAGAGCGACATAGTGGCACAAAAGTTCCATGATACTTTAATCATGGAGGAAGATAGCTTGCTAACGCCGACTGGAACTTCGGTGACCAGTCATCCTCAACATCCACCTAGGTTAAACTTGGACCTACTAATACCGGTGAGGTCCCCAAATCTGGAAACAGTTTTGGTTTCAGGAAACTTTTCTAGCGTAACAACTAGCATGCCTGATTTAAACCTGTCTAGTATAAAAACTAGCTTGATATTTATAAAACCAGAAATGGTTTCCGAAGATCCTGCTTTCCCTGAGGATCAAACTTTTACCTTAACCTCTTTACTTCTTCTTAGCAGGTACACATTCCCTCTCTGACGATAAACATATATTCTCTCTGCTATTTTGCGATGAACACGGGATGCTTTATTCGTGCTACACATGTTGAACACGGTATACCATATTCATCATGCGGAGAGAATGACACAGAGTCAAAACAAACCAATTACGGTCACGAAAAAGACGACTCAACATTTGAGGGGGAGCAAAAGAGGTTTACACAAGATCATATTGAGCTTCTTTCAAGACCTTCTCAACATTTCATAAAGATGGTCGAAAGTCAAAAATCAAGACCTCATCGCCCGCCCGAACTAAAGAAGAAGACAGAACAAATCAACCATAGCACTCCCAGATCAACTCATCCTATGTGTAAAAGTTCGTGTTCGAAGCTAATAGCATCAAAAGCTTCATAGCTTCAAACCGAAATCAAAGCCCAGAAGAAGTCTGCATAAGAAACTGCAAGAAAATGATCAATGGAAGGTTAAATCTGTTTAAAACCTCATGCAAAGGACTAATGGTCGACAATCGAGGGGGAGACTGCAGACAAAGGGAAAACTATTGACAATCAACACTGTTTTGAAAACCCCATGCCAAGGGGGAGATTGTTTACAATGAATATTGTCTATTATGTGTGGCATGTGGTTTTAGTTAGTATTGATGTAATAGTTACTATGTAATAGTTATCTAGTTAGTTTACCATGCTAATTATGATTAATTACCACCCTTGTAACTAAAGGAGGTTGCTAGTATATAAAGCAACCTCCCACACATTTTATCACTAGGTGAGTTAATCTAATATTCCAAGTTTCACACATATTCTCTCTACCATCTCTCTAGTTCATCCTAAATCCACTTACACTAACAAAACCGATCGACCTTAAATAGATTTGGGACTAACATTGTCTAGTGAGTTTGAAATCGTATAAAATTAGGGTTTGGTGATACATTCAAATAAAATGTACAAGTGTTTTTATATAAGAAAGTAGGGTTTACAAAACCGAGTCTTCCAAACAAGATTTCAGTAAAAGCTGACAAACCGAGTTTCCCAAACTCGGTTTTGAGAAAAGCTATAACAAACAATGTTTACCATGATCGGTTTCGAGATAAATGCCAGATAATTATAAACCGAGTATGAGAACAAAAGTTTGATGAGAAATCTATGAAACCGGGTTTCACAAACCCGGTTATACTTTTTTCATAATTATTTTTCCCTCTTTCATGTTATTGTAAATTCAACGTAAATAAATACTATTTAAGCAAAAACTTCTGCTTTTGTATTTTAAGATATTATCGACATCAATTACCCATTTATATATATGTCAATATTTTTATTCAAAGGCAGAATGACTTTTAATATTATAACTAGCCCGGCGGGGGCTTTCGGCCTGTATATTCATATTTAACGTAGCTTTGTGTATGTACAGAAGGGGAAACGACCCATGTGTTAATACCTGTTTTAGATATAGGTAAGCGTACCGTTTTTTGAAAAATTGTCCGTTTCAAACGTAGTTAGTCTCATTTTGTTCGGAAAATTATTTCAAGTTTAATGATGGTAGCGGTGAAAATTAACTCGCGTCGAGTTGGAAGATAAGACCCATTTTAGATGTAGGTGCGCGTACCATTTTTGAAAAATTGTCCGTTTCGAACGTACTTAGTCTCGTTTTGTTCGAAAAGTTATTTCATGTTTAATGGTAGTAGCAGTGAAAATTAACTCGCATCGGGTAGGAAGATAAGGCCCGTTGAAGTTAATGGTGAGTTTTGTTTTTTGAATTAAATAAAAAATAAATTTACATTTTAAACCCCTGAAAAATTGTATTTGTTGAAATCTTTTTGGGGGGCAAGGTGTAAATTTCTAGTGTGACCACAAGTCATGAAACGTCAATTTTTCACTGCAACGACATGAAGAACCATCTCTTTTAGTATATATAATATAATATAATATAATATAATATAATATAATATAATTTATATTATTTGCTACGGGTAATAGCGCAGGTAGAAAGTTTTGCAACTGTGTGGATTCGGCTTGTAAAGATTTTTGTCGGAGTTGGCACGTTCATTCAAGTAAATTTCGTAAAGACGAGGTGAAGAATGTTGGTAGTAAATGTGGGGTCAAGATGAAAGGTAAGGGTAAGAAGAAGGCGATAATTAATTCTATTTGTTTACATGATTACAGTGAGGATGACGAGGTGGGGGTTGAGATACAAAATACCTTCAAAGACACTCAGAATATGGCGGATTGTAAGTGGACTTATGTGGGTTCTGGTTCGGGTCGAGTGTTAGAAAAAGGAAGTTTTTTGACATGTATAGGAATGGTGGCCTGAATTCCACAGATGACGGAGTCAGAATCGAGTCAACATTTTCGTTCAAGGCTTGTGCAAACGGTGGCGTTGATAACAACAACATTGATGGTAGTTAGTTTGTGCTTGTGTAGTTGTTTGGTTAGTTGGATAGTTTTTATTTTCATATCTTGTGAGTGTAGTCTTAGGTTGTGGTTGTTGGTGGGGCTTATTTGTGACAATCCGAAAATTTCTGACCAAATTTAAACTTTATCTTTATATTATTCCGACACGATAAGCAAAGTTGTTAAGTTGAATCTCAAGAATTTAAAACTGTATTCATACATTCATTTTAACCTCGACCAAATTTCGATGATTCACGAACCATTATATAAATGGATATGAATATATATATGTGTGTATATATTATAACTTGAGAATATTAACAAAGTATTAAACGTATAATACTTTACATGAACGTATTTGTTTCAATATGTTTATCGATGGAATTAGAAGATAATATCAAATGATTGATTTATCAGATACATTGTGATATGATTACGAGTCTCTGTTGAGAGGTTCACTTTGATTTAGGAAACCTTTCCTTTTTAACGATATTCGGAATAAATGGTGAAGTGATCTTTGAGTAAGGACAAAGTGTCATGAAGCGAAAGCTAGACAAGGGTTAGTGGAAATTCCCGTTTGATCTTCAATTCATGCTTTACAATATTTTCCTCGTGATTTCTATAAGATAACTATTTTAACTTTCGTATTATTTAATGAGAAAGTAAGGTTATGAAATATGGATAACTTAGAAGTTAGATATCAACGTTTTACTTTAAAATGATTTCAAACGTTTATCTAACCTTTAAACCTTATCTTACGCTTCACCAACAAACTGTAATTTAAAAGCTTGAAATCTATTTTGAGTATAAATAACTTTATTTTTTATGCTTTATTATATAACGATTTCCATTTTAACCTTTTAATAAAATGATTATTATATATATTTAGTTTTAAAAAACAAAGTTATCATATTTGATTTAAACGCATAAAAACGTTTCAGTTAAAAAGAACTTTATTAATTAAGACGTTTTATATGAGAATTTGTATATGACTTTTGAAGAATTTAAATAAAGCTTATATTATAAATTACAAATATATAAAGTGTTTCAAAAACGTAAACGTGATTTGATATAATATTTTTCTACTATTTAAACGATTCCAAAATCAAACTTTAAAATATAATTAGTTTTGAAAAACTAAATATTGTATTATTAGGTAAATATTTCAATATGAACACATTTATATTTTTTTAATAAGGAAATATATATATATATATATATATATATATATATATATATATATATATATTACAAGTGACAAAATATAATATTTAACGGTTGATTTAAAATAATATATTTGGATAAACAACGAGACTTTGCTTTATGGAAGCAAATGACCACGACACTCAAATACAAAAGTTATGCTTTGGGTAATATAGTCTTTAGATGATTAAGTCTAATTATTGATAAAGGTACACGTTGCGTAACGTAAAGTGCTAGTTTTCTAAGCGTACGAAAATGTGTTCGAGAAACCGGAACCGGGACATAAGTCGAGTGACATAGTACAATTCGTTGGAACAAAAATTACGAGTTTACTATACACGTAAATATAATATAATATATAATTAATTATATAAATAAAATATATTATATATTAAATATTATAAACCGTCCGCAGCCCACGAGGGAATTAAGTGGTGAGCTGGAAACCACTGTGCCGTGATCGTGGCCATCTTCCCCATACCCACTCCGTAATCGCGGAGCTCATGGGTCCTGAACTGGACTATAAAGCTCGAACCCGTTTGATTCTTTCATAATTCATATCTCTCAATCTCTCGTATCAATATTTATATTTATTTTCAAAAATTAATATTATTATTATTATTAATTATATTCTTATTATTATGAGTTAGTATTATTATTATTAGTATTTTATACATAAAATACTATGACGAGGTCATGCGCGTGTTAATTCAAAACGGGTTTTACGAGCGGGATAGAGCTAAGGAAATTATGGGTTATAGCTTTGGAGGTTATGAGTATGTGATAGTGCTCCAAATGAACATATATTTAGTAGCAATATCCTCCCAATATGTAAATTATTTAGTTGTAATTGTCCTATTTTAAGTTGTAATCGTTTATATTAAATAAGTGCGAAGACAAAAGGCGAAAACAACGATTTGAAGACGCAAACATCCAAAAAGCTCAATTGTACAAGATACAATTCAAGTGGTTCAAATTATTGATGAGAAACGTCTAAAAATGACAAGAGTACAAGTTGCGGAACGCAAAGTACAAGATATTAAATTATACGAAAGGACGTTCGGAAATCCGGAACTGGGACCTGAGCCAACTATCAACGCCTGACGCAACGGACTAAAAATTATGAGTCAACTATGCACAAGAATATAATATAATATTTAAATAATTATATAAATTATTTATATATTATATATATTTAAATAAAACGTCGACAAGCAAATGGCCAAAAATTTGTGAGCTGGATTTCGGACCTCCGCACTCGCGGAGCTCTGAAGGCTTAAACCTCCACGATCGCGGAGCACACCAGGATCAAAATTTCCTATAAATTCAACGAGCTTCTGCCGAGTTTTATACCAAAAAAACAATAATCTCTCCCTCTGTAATATATAATAAATATATATAATATATATATATATATATATATATATATATATATATATATATATATATATATATATATATATAGTATAGCTTTATATTAGATTAGTTTTGGGTTATGCAAAGGTTATTTTACGGGTTTTAAAGTCGGAGCTCTGTCCGTGTAACACTACGCGATAAATACTCAATGTAAGTTATGTTCTCCTTTTTAAATTAATGTCTCGTACTTAAGTTATTATTATGCTTATTTAAGACGAAGTAATCATGATGTTGGGCTAAAATACTAAAATTGGGTAATTGGGCTTTGTACCATAATTGGGGTTTAGACAAAAGAACGACACTTGTGGAAATTAGACTCTGGGCTATTAATGAGCTTTATATTTGTTTAACTAAATGATAGTTTGTTAATTTTAATATAAAGAATTACAATTGGACGCACCTATAAATAACCATATACACTCAATCGGACACGATGGGCGGGATATTTATATGTACGAATAATCGTTCATTTAACCGGACACGGGAATGAATTAATAGTCACTAGAATTACTAAAACGGGGGTGAAATTATGTACAAGGACACTTGGCATAATTGATAGCAAAGTATTAAAACCTTGGGTTACACGCAGTCGATATCCTGGTGTAATTATTAAACAAAGTATTAAGACCTTGTTACAGTTTAAGTCCCCAATTAGTTGGAATATTTGACTTCGGGTATAAGGATAATTTGACAAAGACACTCGCATTTTATATTTATGACTGATGGATTGTTATGGACAAAAACCAGACGGACATATTAAATAATCCAGGACAAAGGATAATTAACTCATGGGAATAAACTAAAAATCAACACGTCAAACATCATGATTACGGAAGTTTAAATAAGCGTAATTCCTTTATTTCATATTTAATTGCACTTTTAATTATCGCATTTTTATTTACTATCATTTTATTTATTGCACTTTTAATTATCGCACTTAAATTATCGTCATTTATATTTTTCATTAGGTTTTAATTGTGACTTAAAATATAAAATCGACAAACCGATCATTAAACGGTAAAAACCCCCTTTTATATTATTATTATTATATATAAAAATATATATTTTGTACAAATATAGTTGTTTAAAATATAGTGTAAAATAAGTCGTCTCCCTGTGGAACAAACCGGACTTACTAAAAACTATACTACTCTACGATTAGGTACACTGCCTATAAGTGTTGTAGCAAGGTTTAAGTATATCCATTCTATAAATAAATAAATATCTTGTGTAAAATTGTATCGTATTTAATAGTTTTTCCTAGTAAAATATACACTATTTCATATACGCCTCGCATAACATCAAGTATTTTTGGCGCCGCTGCCGGGGAACGCCGAAGCGAAATGCTATATTTTTAATATACATTCGTGTAAATATTTTTATATATAATTTTTAGAAAACAATATAAAATCTAAAAAAAACAAAAAAAAAAAAAAAACGAAAGCATTTAAACCTGCAAAATATTCTGAATCTGCATACCTCCGCACTTGCGGAGCTTCTTGGGCAGAATAAACCCGCACTCGCGGAGCTGCTCTGACAGCTGAACCTGGTACCTCATTTATTACGCTGCTAGGGTTAAAAATTTAATTATTAATTATATTTAGGGTTAATTAAAATATTAATTAGTTTATCTTAGTTTTATTTTTAATTTAATTTTTAATATTAAGTTTTAATATTATTATTAATTATATAAATTAATATCTTTTATAAAATAATAATATAAAAATAATATTTTTATAAAAATAAATAATTTTATCATTTTTAGCTCCTTTTTATAAATTGTATATTTTTATTGTTTGAATTCGTAAGTTGTATATTTTTCGTTCGTAAAGTTGTAGTTTTTGCCGTAGCTTATTTTTATATTTCTAGACTCTTAGGCTTTGCCGTAAAATCCCTTAAGTGCTTTTTCTTTAGATTAAAATTTAGGCGCTTTAGAATTTTGCGACGCCGTTTTAAATTTTAGTACTTTTTAAGTTATTGCCGTTTTGGATATAGATTTCCTTTTAAGCTTTAATACCTTTAGGCGCAACTTTTTAGATTTAGTTTTTAGACTTTTAAGTTTCGACGTTTTTCTTTTTTATTATTATTTTTCGACTTTTTATTTTTCGCCCTTTTTCGACGTTTTTCGACGCGCAATCTTTTTCTTTCTTATTTCTCGACGCTCTAGTTTTTAGGACATAGAATTTTCTATTTCTCCTCTAAAATTTCAAAAAGAAAAATTATTTTAAGCGGTTAAATTGATAGACATCCAAATTTTCTGCTTCGTAGTAATAGTTGGATTTGTTAGTGGCTGAGTTGTGAGCTTCCGATTTAAAGGGTTCTGGCTCCCTGCTGCATCTATTGGCTATTCGAAACGTGGGCAAAAGCAGAAAAGTCTATTAATTTGATAACTTATATAATTTTTATTTTTATAACTAATAGGATAATTAAGTAAATGCACCACATTGTAGCTAAAATTTATTAATAAGCGCATTATGGAAAATCTCGAGAATATTTTGGAAACTCTTTATGACATCCGAAATCAATTTAATCAATACTCTCAAACGGGTGTTGATGACAATTCGTTCGGTCAATCTTGGATCACGAATGACGAAACAATAACTGGTTGTGAAATCTGTGGAGATTATCATTCAACATGGGAATGTTATTATTATGTTCCTATGGAAAATTACGCACCCATGGAACCTGAATGGAATAATTATGAAGAATACAATTCAAATTGGGATTATTCCCAAGAATATATCCAAACTCAACAACCAGAAGATGAGGAACATTATGTGTCTGAAAATCTTTTAGACAATATGAAAATCAAACTCGAAGAACTTGATGCTCAAAATGAACAAATGAGAGAGTTTATAAATAGGCAAGCTGAAACTCTATCAGACTACTCACCTGTTGATCTGAGGAGTATTGTGCAAGAAAATTTCATATCATCGAATTTTGATGAATTCGAGAGCTCCAAAATCACCAATTATCCCGATGATACTTTTTATTCAGTTTTACCAATTTCACAACATATCGACACATTAGCCTCTACCGACAAAATCATAAATCCATCAATGGATGAAGAAGAAGTAAGGGTGACAAATTGTTACTCTTGGGAAAATGATAACGTTGAAAATTTTACCCCCGAGACCAAAGTGGAGGAACCAATAAGGACCGTTAATGAAGAAGAATTTGCTTCAATCCAGCCACAACCATCCAACCCAATATTCTCAATAGACGAGTCATCTACCGAAGATGAACTACGAGCTGTAATAGATAATGACACCTCGGATTTCACCCAATTGGGTAATAGAGGTGAAACCTTTGATCCCGAGAATGAACGGGAGGAAATGTTAGGAATTGTCCACCCTATAGTATGTATGTCGGTATATAACGATCCATTTGACCAAGAACCAGAAAAAAGACATATCCATATACTAAAAGCTACACTTAGAAAAGAATTAAGTAGTGACAATCGGGTAGGTCTAAACTTTAAACCCATTGATATATTATACACTACCCGAGATGTAAATAACTGGCTCACTATTTTAATTCTTGGAACTTATTCTACCGACTTTGTGATGACCCGGAAATTTCCGATCAAATTTAAACTTTAATCTTTATATGTACCCGACACGATAAGCAAAAAATCTATAATGTTGAGTCTCGAAAGTTTTGAAACTATATTCATTTAATCAAATACCCTTTGACCATGCCTGACGATTCACGAACAATTATGTATAAATAAATATATATACATATGTGTGATTTTTAAATTGAGAAATATTGATAAAACATTGAACGGATTAGTTGAAATGAATATAAGATATGAGATTTATTTTATGAATTTGGAAATGCTATCAAGGTATTGAATGAATAATACTTTACATGAACGTATTTGTTCGATGTAAGTTAATCGACGAGATTAAAAGATAATAACAAATGATTGAATCATCAAATACATTGAATTAGAATTAATGAGGTCCACTTTGATTTAGGAAACCCTTACTTTTAACGTTATTCGGAATATTTTGTAAAGTGATTATGTGTAAGAACAAAAGTGTTATTATTGAGGATTAGACAAAGGTTAGTGGAGAATTGAATTCCATAATAATTAATTGATCTATTTACAAATGTGCGAAAATGTTTTCCAATATAATAAAGCTTGTTTATTAAAATGTCTTTGTTTAGATAACGTAAGTTGGTATATTGATTTTTAGATATATTAATATAATTTGCAACGTACATTAAAACGTGTTCATTAAATATATATGTTTTTAAATTTGTTTAGTACACGATAGTAACCTTCGCTTAATGATGCGATTGATATTTAAAAAGTTAATATATAAAGGAATTGTATTAAGTTTTTAAATGAAAACGTTACGAGTTATAATATTTTTCTAAACGATTATAAAACAAACCTTGAAATATAATTGGTTTTGAAAAGTTAACTAGTAGGCTATTAGATAAATTTTAAATACTTATCTATATTTTAAATTAGTCATAAAACGTTTTGATTTTAAACTAATATTAATAAATAGGCTTTGATATATAACAAGATTATGAATTATAAAAGGAAATGACCAAAACACTCAAAAGATTAAGTTACACTTTGAGTAGGTTAGTTTTTAATTAATTTAAGTCTAGTTATTAATAAAGGTACATGTCAAAAAATGTTTAATTTAAAATAAAATACTTTGATAAACAACGAGACTTTGATTTAAATAAGTAAATGACCACAACGCTAAATTTTATAAGTGATATTTTTATAAAGATAAATTATTGATAAGTAAGTCTAATTTTTGTAAAAGGTACACGTCGCGTAACGTAAAAGGCTAGTTTTCTAAACGTACGAAAGTGCGCTCAAAAAACCGAAAGTGGTACACGAGTCGTGAGATCACGTCCGTGTCATTTTAGTAAAAGTTACATTTTTACTACGCACGTAAATATAATATAATATTTAATTAATTCTAAAGATTAAATATATTATATATTAAATAAATATAAATATATATATATAAGAAACTTAAACGTTGCAAGTTGGAAAGGAGTTCTTTTAAGGACTCCGTAATTTGCGGACTCTTTATTCATCAAACCTCCGTGATTGTGTAGGTGTGGGTCCCGGATCAGTCTATAAAACTCAAATTGTGCGACTAGGTTCATCCATCATATTTCACTCAATCTCTCTATATAAGATATATACTCCGTATATTATTTATTTTATTTTATTTTAATTATTATTATTATTATTATTATTATTATTATTATTATTATTATTATTATTATCAAAATTACTATTATTATTATTATTATTATTACTAGTAGTATTATTATTATTTATACATAAAATACTACGACGGAGTGCTGCCCGAGTGATCTAAAACGAGTTTTCAAAGTTGATTTTTCGAGTAGGATAGGGCTAAGGAAATTATGAGTTATAGCTATGGAGGTTATGGGTAGTGTTCGGGGTATGCTCGTGAGGTCAATCTAGTGTTTATCATCTCCGATGCGTTTACGTACCTTTCCTGCAATATTGAATCTCAATATTGATACGTGAGTACTCATATTTTAAATTTTACATACTAATAGTGTATCCCTAACTAGTGCTCGAGAAAATAGGATTATGCATGCTTGTACTTTTGAAATTATCTTTAGATAGGATAGGTTGAATCTTGAGTTAGTTACACCTGCGGTTGAGATAAGGTATAAGATATGCATGTCCTTGGAAAGCTAGCGAAAAATTAAGAACTTTTCATTTAGATATCAAATGGATTCGATGAACGGTTAGAAAGTTATGAAATAAACGAATTGTATAATTAATTTCGTAATTAAAATTGCTGATGATAATTAGTGAACTAATTTTCTGGGTTATAAAAAGTGGTTATTTGGATCCTACTCGCCGAGTAGATGAATTTTCATATAAAGCACATCTCGTTTCGTTGAACGGTTGTCAAGTTATGGACAAAAGAAGTTTTGCAAATTTTGATAAAATGTTGAAAAGGGAACTGAAATTCTCGCTGATCTGCGTTGTTTCAGATTTAAGAAAAAATACCACTGAATTCTTTGCTGTAAGGTCTAACAAATGACCTTGGCCGTTTGTCAATCCGAGTTTCGAAGAATTTTCTAAAAATCTCCAAAGTAGGCTACTCGGTCACTTTTGTAAATTTATTAAAGCTGAAAAATTAACTTTGAAACGCCGAAACCGCGTTGGCAACTACGAGTTGTCTAGGTTTAGTTTACTTCGGTAACATTTATGCTTAATCTTTTTGGTAATGTGTAACTTTTATTTTTTGGCCGTTTATCAATCGGAGTTCCGATAATTTTTCTAAAAATCGCTGAAGTGGCCGTTTAGTCATGTTTGACCGAAAATCATTTTTTTGTATAAGTTAGTGTATTTTTGCATGCGATCTCGTTTTCACTTTA
The DNA here is from genome assembly GCF_046630445.1 of Rutidosis leptorrhynchoides. Lineage (NCBI taxonomy): Eukaryota > Viridiplantae > Streptophyta > Magnoliopsida > Asterales > Asteraceae > Rutidosis > Rutidosis leptorrhynchoides. The sequence continues at coordinate 344,436,377 of NC_092338.1, read as the reverse complement.
ACCTTTGACTTTTGACTTTTGACTTTGAACTTTGACTTTTCCCGTTAACTTCTCAGTTATTTATTTTTTTTTTGTTGACTTTCTCTAAAAAAAAAAAAAAAAAACTAAAATACTATTTTATGTTTATGAAACCATTTGTGTTACGTTGTTTCACACGTCACCTTTTACTAGAATTTTAACTGAGCATGAGTAATATAACATGTTACTATACTGTTGAGTCAGACTCGAGCATTAGGATTGTGGTACACTATGTTTTGGCCTAAATTGTTAGACAAATATTGACCGACATATAAAAATATATAATTAATCTAGGTTCGTGAATCCGAGGCCAACTCTACACTTGTTCAATGATGTTATATGTATTTTTACTACAAAATACAGTATGGTGAGTTTCATTTGTCTTTTTACCCTTTATATTTTTGGGCTGAGAATACATGCATGTTTTATAAATGATTTACAAAATAGACACAAGTACGTGAAACTACATTCTATGGTTGAATTATCGAAATCGAATATGCCCCTTTTTATTAAGTCTGGTAATCTAAGAATTAGGGAACAGACACCCTAATTGACGCGAACTCTAAAGATAGATCTATCGGGCCCAACAAGCCCCATCCAAAGTACCGGATGCTTTAGTACTTCGAAATTTTTGTCATGTCCGATGGAGGATCCCGGAATGATGGGGATATTCTTATATGTATATTGTGAATGTCGGTTACCAGGTGTTCAATCCATATGAATGATATTTTTGTCTCTATGCATGGGACGTATGTTTATGAGAAATGGAAATATGAAATCTTGTGGTCTATTAAAATTATGAAATGATTATTTATGTTAAACTAATGAACTCACCAACCTTTTGGTTGACACTTTAAAGCATGTTTATTCTCAGGTATGAAAGAAATCTTCCGCTGTGCATTAGCTCATATTAGAGACATTACTTGGAGTCATTCATGGCATATTTCAAAAGACGTTGCATTCGAGTCGTTGAGTTCATCAAGATTATTATTAAGTCAATTATAGTTAGATATTTTATGAAATGATATGCATATCGTCATCTGTAGATGAAATGAAAGTTTGTCTTTTAAAAACGAATGCAATGTTTGTAAAATGTATCATATAGAGGTCAAGTACCTCGCGATGTAATCAACTATTGTGAATCGTTTGTAATCGATATGGACTTCGTCCAGATGGATTAGGACGGGGCGTTAAAGTTGGTATCAGGGCGGTGGTCTTAGCGAACCAGGTCTTGCATTAGTATGTCTAACAGATAGTCGTTAAGATGCATTAGTGAGTCTGGACTTCGACCGTGTCTGCATGTCAAAAGTTTTGCTTATCAGTTTGTCAAAAAAAAAAAAAAAAAAAAAAATTACCTGCTTATCATCCTTAAGAAATTACCTACTTATCATTCTTAAGTCTAGACGCGTTTTCCTGCATTTATTGCAAAATAGTGTATAGACGAATTAATATCTTAGCGTATCTGTTACTGTGAACTTTGACTAACACTTTTCAAAGATTCTCCGTAATTTATGGGATTTCGGTATTATATATACATAGGTAAATTATGTATTGAATAATACCAAATCTAAATTCTACAATCTATTTCATACCATAAATTCATCTTCCTCAATTACACAAGATGGATCCCTCAACCAGTTCGAACTCCTCAGATTCTGACAGCTATGCTGACATGGATATTTACCTGAGCTCCGAAAGCAGTGTCACCGGAATGGATCAACCAATTTCCCATCATCTATTCTGGATGAATTGGGGATGGATTCGTAATATACTAAATCACTGGAGACAAGAAGAAGGCGATCCCTTCCACCCACCACAATCACCTCTTGGCGATGAACCTGAAACACTTACCGGTGAACCTGTTCGGAACACCATTTTCTCTCTCATCTCCCGAGTATCTCATCACGATTACATACTATCCCATATTACGAATCTTATTCATCCGTTCGCTCCAACCGCCAGTCATCCCGGCGTATTAGCAGAAGTTAACGAACTTCGCGCTCGCGTGACGGTTTTGGAGATTATGGTGCAAGGATTACAAACACCATCAGCAGCACCAGCAGCATAATCAGTACCACCAGTAACATCAACATCGCAAGCCTCAATACCCTAAACACCAGCAGCATCACCGGCATCAACGGTACCACTATCATTAACATCAACAGGATCATTACCATCACCAACGATCACATCTGTATCACACACCTCGATATCACAATCTGCACCTCGGATATCAACATCACACGCACCATAGATATCAAGGAGTACCAATAACAACAAACGATGAAGTATTGATTCATAACTTCATCGGAGAAACATTCTGCGGTGATTATGTAATCTCTAAAGTCTTAGAGATTATGTATTTCAGACCTAACCATAAATCAGATAGGTGGACAGAGATGATAGGGAGAAGAATCGAAAACCCTGACAAGAAGGGTGCACGATTTACAAGCTAGAGTTGATTTACCAGCATCATCAATAGTACCATTAGCAGCACCAGCATAGTCAGTAACATCAGCATCGTCAGAATCAGCAGCACCTATGACATCACAAACTTCGTCAGTTCAAGAATCACTGTGGAAATCACTACGAACCAACAACAAGTATATTGTATCAACGAGTTATGAAGTATTAACTCATTCTTTCTGAAGAAATTGTATATATATTTTATATATATGAATTCTGAAGTAATAATAAATCTTTTCGTACGAAGCTATTAAGTATGAAGTGAAAAAGGGTAGATACTACTCGTTTAAATTCATATTACTAATATGCTATGATGTACATTCTTCGTTAACAACCCAACCATCGTTAGCTACAATCTCTGTTTCAATTAAATGAATTCGGGTTTATAATAAACCAAGTGTATTATTCAATAACTTGTTTGATTTTACACTTTCATCTTCGATGTACTCGGAATTTACTGAGAAACAACATTCGTATCTTGCGAAGTTCGCAAGAATTCTTCAAACGTCAACATCCTTCACTGAAGAATATCAATAAAAATAAATATTAAAGTATTGATTGCATTAGTGAAATACTCCGTGAAGACTATGTAATCTCTAATGTTTTAGAGATTATTCATTTCTAATTCAAACCGAAAGTCAAATGAGCTTAATATGATTTTAAACTCATTGAATCTGTATTACATCTGAAGAAAATATACTCACACATATTTTCATAAAGACTGTTATGAAAATTCTTGTTCAGAACATTATTTGTGAAATTTTTTTAACGGGTAGGTAATACCCGAGAGATATTTAAATTCACAATTAATATGTTACATTCTTTGAATCTGATTCAGTAATCACCAACTGTATTCACTACTCTCCCAACAATATACAATCTTTTGTAAAAATCAAAATAACTATTATCATCCAAAATTGATTACATATTCTAATTTTGACAAATCAAAATCCAAGTCAAGATTTAACAGAAGACATCACTCTTAGAATTCCTACATCTATCAAAGTCATACTTTGAATTCAAAATTATGACAGAACATCACTTTTATTTGTAACACTCAGAAGTATATGGAAATCATTCGAAATTCAGGAAGATTTCATCATTTGAATATTGACTATGACAATCTGCATTTAAAACCCTTCGAAATTTTGGAAGACACTTCAAACATTGAACAATCGAGATGAAGATCCAACCGCACATTATCCGAAGTCTTGTACCTGAAAAGCTCTCGAAACCAAAGTCATAGTTTAACACGTATCGCGTCGAATTCTTTAGCATTTATTAGCAAAAACAAACTTTACGATTCCCTTCAAAGTAGCCAATTTTGTCACAGCTCCAGCAAGTCAACTTCGACTTTTCAGTCGGACCCGTCTTATTATAACCCTGATAGATACGTTGCCCTGTCGCCATTGTTAATGGGGAACCTTTTATATTCCACCACAATAGCAGAGAAGTTAACAACCTCATTGATCAAGGGTTCAAGTCTCTTCGAAAAAAAAAACATTAAAATTGTTCGTAGAAACGCGACTGTATATTCACCCGTATCTTAACCTGACGTACCAATCACCAGGGAATTAGCAATCAGTATTTTGAATTCCGTAGTGTCTCTACGCCAACGGTTATACCTATAATGTCTACCTCCAAGAATTACAGATTTCGAATGTGAAGTTTCTGAAAACACCTTAAACTGCGAGCCAGTTTTTTGAAATACTAATGAAGCAGCAAAAACTGTAAATGACCTTAACAGTTAAAAGTTTGATGATAAAGAATAGTGTGTTGGTAAAGCTCAGAAAAAGAGAAGGTTTGGAACTGGAAAACGGATTGAGCAAAGTATGAAAGAGGCTGTGGATAAATCACAAGGACTGAACCTGCCTTCAAGGGATCTAAATGATTCAGTGTCTGCTAAAATCGTTAGCAAACACGTTACCCCGTATTCTAAACCTTCACAGACAGATATTCTTCATCATCATCTTACCTTAAATATTATAAGGTATCTTCGTATCTTCCATTATACATATTCTCCATATCTCTGGAGATATTTTCACAACTATCCTTACCTGAGATCATTTATCTCTCCGTAATATCTGCAACATAAAAAGAAACTGTGTTAGTTTCTAAATTCTGAAAAATTCAAATATGAATGTTTTGAAGTAGTGTTGGGAACTGATGCATGAGTTAGTATAATATAATGACACTTGATCAACGTCATTATATTACAATAATTCATGCTGAGTTTCTAATGGACGTGATGATTCACAGAACATACCGTCATCATGTGTCATTTACACGACTTTTACATTCTATCTAATCTCTAAACATATCAAGGAAATATTTCTTGATGATTCGGTTCTTTCCAGGGTATTCTGGTAATTTAACAAATCAAGATCGTACCATTTCAAATTCCTTCTTAGAACATTAACAATGTTCATTCTGAAATCCATATGTGCGAATTCCGGACCATTACAAGAACTATTTAATCGCAAGAAGAAGAAACGAAAGGACAAAGCTCCGAAACAGAAATTTGGGGTATAAACCGCAGCAAATAGAAGAGAACATTAACTGTGGATGGAAACGATTATAAAAGACAGAAGCAGAGACATCGAAGCATGAGGGAAGATATAAAACCCAACAACCACCCAGAAATTATAAATCGTATATGTCAATGCATATAGCAACGTAAAGACACGGGAGAACTAAAAACACTATAAACACTAGGGTATAGTAAAAGTAAATAGATTCTTCCGGTGGCAGATTAAAAAGAAGAATGACAGATATGAAAGTTAAGAGGATATCAAGGATCAGGATGGGATGGAGCATATTAACGAATACTTTAAAGTATGAATTGAGGAAGAAAGTATAGAAGATAAGAGATGAGAGAATAAGGAAAAGAAGACGGTGGATTTATAGTGAAATATCTGACATAACAATCGAAACAGATTACAGTATTAAATCAAAGAAGATCTTGATTTCCTTAATCGCCGAAGAACCACATCTTATTACAAATATTTTCTTTAAATCCCTTAAATTCCGGAAATCAATCATAACTACGATTCTACATTTACTCATTCGCTCTTTTATGATAGCTTCACTCATACGCTTCGAGAAATCGAATTATTTTATCCGTATTTCTTAATCAGGATAAAATGCTATGTATCAGCTTATATTCATCATAATAACATTCTTACTGTTAACCATGACAACCTCTATCAAATTTCGGGACGAAATTTCTTTTAACGGGTAGGTACTGTGATGACCCGGAAATTTCCGATCAAATTTAAACTTTAATCTTTATATGTACCCGACACGATAAGCAAAAAATCTATAATGTTGAGTCTCGAAAGTTTTGAAACTATATTCATTTAATCAAATACCCTTTGACCATGCCTGACGATTCACGAACAATTATGTATAAATAAATATATATACATATGTGTGATTTTTAAATTGAGAAATATTGATAAAACATTGAACGGATTAGTTGAAATGAATATAAGATATGAGATTTATTTTATGAATTTGGAAATGCTATCAAGGTATTGAATGAATAATACTTTACATGAACGTATTTGTTCGATGTAAGTTAATCGACGAGATTAAAAGATAATAACAAATGATTGAATCATCAAATACATTGAATTAGAATTAATGAGGTCCACTTTGATTTAGGAAACCCTTACTTTTAACGTTATTCGGAATATTTTGTAAAGTGATTATGTGTAAGAACAAAAGTGTTATTATTGAGGATTAGACAAAGGTTAGTGGAGAATTGAATTCCATAATAATTAATTGATCTATTTACAAATGTGCGAAAATGTTTTCCAATATAATAAAGCTTGTTTATTAAAATGTCTTTGTTTAGATAACGTAAGTTGGTATATTGATTTTTAGATATATTAATATAATTTGCAACGTACATTAAAACGTGTTCATTAAATATATATGTTTTTAAATTTGTTTAGTACACGATAGTAACCTTCGCTTAATGATGCGATTGATATTTAAAAAGTTAATATATAAAGGAATTGTATTAAGTTTTTAAATGAAAACGTTACGAGTTATAATATTTTTCTAAACGATTATAAAACAAACCTTGAAATATAATTGGTTTTGAAAAGTTAACTAGTAGGCTATTAGATAAATTTTAAATACTTATCTATATTTTAAATTAGTCATAAAACGTTTTGATTTTAAACTAATATTAATAAATAGGCTTTGATATATAACAAGATTATGAATTATAAAAGGAAATGACCAAAACACTCAAAAGATTAAGTTACACTTTGAGTAGGTTAGTTTTTAATTAATTTAAGTCTAGTTATTAATAAAGGTACATGTCAAAAAATGTTTAATTTAAAATAAAATACTTTGATAAACAACGAGACTTTGATTTAAATAAGTAAATGACCACAACGCTAAATTTTATAAGTGATATTTTTATAAAGATAAATTATTGATAAGTAAGTCTAATTTTTGTAAAAGGTACACGTCGCGTAACGTAAAAGGCTAGTTTTCTAAACGTACGAAAGTGCGCTCAAAAAACCGAAAGTGGTACACGAGTCGTGAGATCACGTCCGTGTCATTTTAGTAAAAGTTACATTTTTACTACGCACGTAAATATAATATAATATTTAATTAATTCTAAAGATTAAATATATTATATATTAAATAAATATAAATATATATATATAAGAAACTTAAACGTTGCAAGTTGGAAAGGAGTTCTTTTAAGGACTCCGTAATTTGCGGACTCTTTATTCATCAAACCTCCGTGATTGTGTAGGTGTGGGTCCCGGATCAGTCTATAAAACTCAAATTGTGCGACTAGGTTCATCCATCATATTTCACTCAATCTCTCTATATAAGATATATACTCCGTATATTATTTATTTTATTTTATTTTAATTATTATTATTATTATTATTATTATTATTATTATTATTATTATTATCAAAATTACTATTATTATTATTATTATTATTACTAGTAGTATTATTATTATTTATACATAAAATACTACGACGGAGTGCTGCCCGAGTGATCTAAAACGAGTTTTCAAAGTTGATTTTTCGAGTAGGATAGGGCTAAGGAAATTATGAGTTATAGCTATGGAGGTTATGGGTAGTGTTCGGGGTATGCTCGTGAGGTCAATCTAGTGTTTATCATCTCCGATGCATTTACGTACCTTTCCTGCAATATTGAATCTCAATATTGATACGTGAGTACTCATATTTTAAATTTTACATACTAATAGTGTATCCCTAACTAGTGCTCGAGAAAATAGGATTATGCATGCTTGTACTTTTGAAATTATCTTTAGATAGGATAGGTTGAATCTTGAGTTAGTTACACCTGCGGTTGAGATAAGGTATAAGATATGCATGTCCTTGGAAAGCTAGCGAAAAATTAAGAACTTTTCATTTAGATATCAAATGGATTCGATGAACGGTTAGAAAGTTATGAAATAAACGAATTGTATAATTAATTTCGTAATTAAAATTGCTGATGATAATTAGTGAACTAATTTTCTGGGTTATAAAAAGTGGTTATTTGGATCCTACTCGCCGAGTAGATGAATTTTCATATAAAGCACATCTCGTTTCGTTGAACGGTTGTCAAGTTATGGACAAAAGAAGTTTTGCAAATTTTGATAAAATGTTGAAAAGGGAACTGAAATTCTCGCTGATCTGCGTTGTTTCAGATTTAAGAAAAAATACCACTGAATTCTTTGCTGTAAGGTCTAACAAATGACCTTGGCCGTTTGTCAATCCGAGTTTCGAAGAATTTTCTAAAAATCTCCAAAGTAGGCTACTCGGTCACTTTTGTAAATTTATTAAAGCTGAAAAATTAACTTTGAAACGCCGAAACCGCGTTGGCAACTACGAGTTGTCTAGGTTTAGTTTACTTCGGTAACATTTATGCTTAATCTTTTTGGTAATGTGTAACTTTTATTTTTTGGCCGTTTATCAATCGGAGTTCCGATAATTTTTCTAAAAATCGCTGAAGTGGCCGTTTAGTCATGTTTGACCGAAAATCATTTTTTTGTATAAGTTAGTGTATTTTTGCATGCGATCTCGTTTTCACTTTAACCTTTGACTTTTGACTTTTGACTTTGAACTTTGACTTTTCCCGTTAACTTCTCAGTTATTTATTTTTTTTTTGTTGACTTTCTCTAAAAAAAAAAAAAAAAAACTAAAATACTATTTTATGTTTATGAAACCATTTGTGTTACGTTGTTTCACACGTCACCTTTTACTAGAATTTTAACTGAGCATGAGTAATATAACATGTTACTATACTGTTGAGTCAGACTCGAGCATTAGGATTGTGGTACACTATGTTTTGGCCTAAATTGTTAGACAAATATTGACCGACATATAAAAATATATAATTAATCTAGGTTCGTGAATCCGAGGCCAACTCTACACTTGTTCAATGATGTTATATGTATTTTTACTACAAAATACAGTATGGTGAGTTTCATTTGTCTTTTTACCCTTTATATTTTTGGGCTGAGAATACATGCATGTTTTATAAATGATTTACAAAATAGACACAAGTACGTGAAACTACATTCTATGGTTGAATTATCGAAATCGAATATGCCCCTTTTTATTAAGTCTGGTAATCTAAGAATTAGGGAACAGACACCCTAATTGACGCGAACTCTAAAGATAGATCTATCGGGCCCAACAAGCCCCATCCAAAGTACCGGATGCTTTAGTACTTCGAAATTTTTGTCATGTCCGATGGAGGATCCCGGAATGATGGGGATATTCTTATATGTATATTGTGAATGTCGGTTACCAGGTGTTCAATCCATATGAATGATATTTTTGTCTCTATGCATGGGACGTATGTTTATGAGAAATGGAAATATGAAATCTTGTGGTCTATTAAAATTATGAAATGATTATTTATGTTAAACTAATGAACTCACCAACCTTTTGGTTGACACTTTAAAGCATGTTTATTCTCAGGTATGAAAGAAATCTTCCGCTGTGCATTAGCTCATATTAGAGACATTACTTGGAGTCATTCATGGCATATTTCAAAAGACGTTGCATTCGAGTCGTTGAGTTCATCAAGATTATTATTAAGTCAATTATAGTTAGATATTTTATGAAATGATATGCATATCGTCATCTGTAGATGAAATGAAAGTTTGTCTTTTAAAAACGAATGCAATGTTTGTAAAATGTATCATATAGAGGTCAAGTACCTCGCGATGTAATCAACTATTGTGAATCGTTTGTAATCGATATGGACTTCGTCCAGATGGATTAGGACGGGGCGTTAAAGACTTCACATGTCGTCAGCTAAGTGTGGGGAAGTCTAACCCTACTTAACGTTAAATTAGGGGTTCGGGTTAGTGCATAACTCGTTAATAAAAATGCACGATTAGGGTAAAAGACGCATTTTCAAATATTAGTAAACAGTTCAGAAAAGCAGCCGTTTTTGAAGAAAAACATGTGTGATAAAACAAGAAGGAATGAACGATGAGGTGCACCATCTATCATTTGATGAGCTTTGAAATTACAAACTGGGTATTCTTAATCACTTTTCTACACTAATCACCCTCATGAATTTATAATAATAGTCTGATTTCATGCAAATGGGGGCATTGCATGATCTCAAGTGTGGGGAAGGGTTATAAATTCTCTCGGGTTTATACTTGGTTTATTTTCTAAATTTTATGAAAATTTGAAAAATTTTCAACTAAATGAATTCAAAATCATGTTTATGCATATTTATGAACAAAACTAGGTGTTAATACCAAAATTATTATTACCCTAAAAAGAGGACATAAATTGAGAAACAACTAAAACGCTTGAATTTATTTATTAAGATATAAAAAGACGCATGAAAAAAGCCAAGTGTGGGGAGAATATACCAAGTTATTCAATTAAAAACTATCTATCACATGTTTCTGTAAAGTTATTGCAGGTGCTTTTGTTTTGGACTAAATTAACTGTTTTACCCGATTTACTGTAATATATTTGAAAGAGAGATGGATCTACACGATGAATCAATTCCATCATTAAAAGGAAGTAAAGTCTTCCTAAAAAGACACGCGCTTCTTGATTTAGGTCAAGAAGTTGTCGTCCAGACCAGCTGTAGGTTAACGAAAAATCTAGAAAAGTCATCTCTAAAATCGACTGGAAATCCACGGACCTCAGCATCAAACAGGGTCGCCATGTGGTCAGACTTATCCTAACCATGAGAGGATCTGTCTCGTAAAATGGGGAGGGCGTCGTGCAAATTAGCTTGATAAGACTAATGAATCAGACCCCCAGAAAGGATAATCTCCTTAAAGATTAAAAATCAGCTTCTAAGCCTGATATTACTCAATCCTTGAGATTGACATTAAAGATTGAGAATTACAAACTCATGGAATTCAATGATATCTAAACTCGAGCTTGAACGAGAAAATATTTTGATCAAAATTAAAACCGATTTGTTTTCTGAAAACCTATTTTCAATGCGTTCATTACCATTGAACGTAAAATCCTAGAAATTCACCTGGAATTCATTAGGTCACCTGAACCAAATCGGGTGTCAACCGTAAGAACGGTGGTTGCATAGCATGGTTGAAGACAGGACCTTGTGCCAGACCGAAAAATCATAGGATGATCTTTACTATTGCTCCTACAAAGGATAGTAATAGCATCCGACACGTTTTTGGACCATAATCAAATGCATGTCATTAGACATTGCCTTAACAGTTGCTTGTTCATCGCTTTCCTTTACAACTGGAAGGTAGTTTGCCGAAAGGTAATATACGGGACAAGTAAACTGGACGTGTTGCTTTCCTAAATACAAGGTTAGCAAGTGGGTAACACAAAACCGCAAGTTTTGAGCTAAAATTTTAAAATCTGATACCCACAAAACCCACAAAAATATTTTGCAAACACCGGTGAAGGGTTATTCCGGAAAACTTATCTAGGGTAAAAGCTAGATTGAATTTTCAAAAGATCAAATGTTTTCATAAAGATCCAATTTCCTTAAAGGATCTAAATTTTTATAGTTATGTGGGACTGTAAACCACATCGTTACTATCATTGTTCATACCGCCGTATCAAAATTACTGATGTATAAAGTGTGAAGAATAAAGAAGTGATTCGTGTAATTTAATTTCAAGTTCTGTATTGCTTGAGGCAAGCAACGCTCAAGTGTGGGGATATTTGATAGTGCTCCAAATGAACATATATTTAGTAGCAATATCCTCCCAATATGTAAATTATTTAGTTGTAATTGTCCTATTTTAAGTTGTAATCGTTTATATTAAATAAGTGCGAAGACAAAAGGCGAAAACAACGATTTGAAGACGCAAACATCCAAAAAGCTCAATTGTACAAGATACAATTCAAGTGGTTCAAATTATTGATGAGAAACGTCTAAAAATGACAAGAGTACAAGTTGCGGAACGCAAAGTACAAGATATTAAATTATACGAAAGGACGTTCGGAAATCCGGAACCGGGACCTGAGCCAACTATCAACGCCCGACGCAACGGACTAAAAATTATGAGTCAACTATGCACAAGAATATAATATAATATTTAAATAATTATATAAATTATTTATATATTATATATATTTAAATAAAACGTCGACAAGCAAATGGCCAAAAATTTGTGAGCTGGATTTCGGACCTCCGCACTCGCGGAGCTCTGAAGGCTTAAACCTCCACGATCGCGGAGCACACCAGGATCAAAATTTCCTATAAATTCAACGAGCTTCTGCCGAGTTTTATACCAAAAAAACAATAATCTCTCCCTCTGTAATATATAATAAATATATATATATAATAAATATATATATATATATATATAAAATATATATATATATATATATATATATATATATATATATATATATATATATATATATATATATATATATATATATATATATCTATATATATATAGTATAGTTTTATATTAGATTAGTTTTGGGTTATGCAAAGGTTATTTTACGGGTTTTAAAGTCGGAGCTCTGTCCGTGTAACACTACGCGATAAATACTCAATGTAAGTTATGTTCTCCTTTTTAAATTAATGTCTCGTACTTAAGTTATTATTATGCTTATTTAAGACGGAGTAATCATGATGTTGCGCTAAAATACTAAAATTGGGTAATTGGGCTTTGTACCATAATTGGGGTTTAGACAAAAGAACGACACTTGTGGAAATTAGACTATGGGCTATTAATGGGATTTATATTTGTTTAACTAAATGATAGTTTGTTAATTTTAATATAAAGAATTACAATTGGACGTACCTATAAATAACCATATACACTCAATCGGACACGATGGGCGGGATATTTATATGTACGAATAATCGTTCATTTAACCGGACACGGGAATGAATTAATAGTCACTAGAATTATTAAAACAGGGATGAAATTATGTACAAGGACACTTGGCATAATTGATAACAAAGTATTAAAACCTTGGGTTACACGCAGTCGATATCCTGGTGTAATTATTAAACAAAGTATTAAGACCTTGTTACAGTTTAAGTCCCCAATTAGTTGGAATATTTGACTTCGGGTATAAGGATAATTTGACGAGGACACTCGCATTTTATATTTATGACTGATGGATTGTTATGGACAAAAACCAGACGGACATATTAAATAATCCAGGACAAAGGATAATTAACCCATGGGAATAAACTAAAAATCAACACGTCAAACATCATGATTACGGAAGTTTAAATAAGCATAATTCCTTTATTTCATATTTAATTGCACTTTTAATTATCGCATTTTTATTTACTATCATTTTATTTATTGCACTTTTAATTATCGCACTTAAATTATCGTCATTTATATTTTTTATTAGGTTTTAATTGTGACTTAAAATATAAAATCGACAAACCGGTCATTAAAAGGTAAAAACCCCCTTTTATATTATTATTATATATAAAAATATATATTTTGTACAAATATAGTTGTTTAAAATATAGTGTAAAATAAGTCGTCTCCCTGTGGAACGAACCGGACTTACTAAAAACTATACTACTCTACGATTAGGTACACTACCTATAAGTGTTGTAGCAAGGTTTAGGTATATCCATTCTATAAATAAATAAATATCTTGTGTAAAATTGTATCGTATTTAATAGTTTTTCCTAGTAAAATATACACTATTTCATATACGCCTCGCATAACATCAGTATGGTTTGGGGGTATGCTCGTGAGGTCAATATAGTGTTTATCATCTCTGTTGCGTCTATGTATTTTCCTGCAATATTGAATCTCAATATTATTACGTGAGCACTCATATCCTAACTTTTATATATTAATAGTGTATCCCTGACTAGTGCTCGAGTATATAGGATTATGTATGCTTGTACGTTTATTATTATCGTTAGATATTTATGATGAATCCTGAATTTAATACATATGCTACTAGGATAAGGTATATGATATGCATGTCGTTGGAAAGCTAGCGAAAAATTAAGAACTTTTCATTTAGAACTCGAATGGTTTCGACTAACAGATTAAAAGTTATAGTCAACTGAATTTTTGTAATATTGTTAAAATGATTATTATTACTATCGTCGTTATAATCGCCGATATTATTATTATCATCTAATAATAATAATAATAATAATAATAATAATAATAATAATAATAATAATAATAATAATAATAATAATAATTATTATTATTATTATTATTATTATTATTATTATTATTATTATTATCATTATTAATATATGTATCATTATTTGAAAATTATTATTGTTATTATTATTATTATTATTTTTATTATCATCAAAAATTATTATTAATATGATCATCATTATTATTATAATTACTAGTATTATTATTAATATTATTATAATACTTATTAGTGTCATTATCTTTAAAACTAATATTAGTATTATCTAATTATTATGATTGCGATTATTATCATTATTATGAATGCGATATAAAAGAGTATTAAAAACTATTAAACAAATCGATTAAGAAACCATGAGTATATGTATCATTGAAATAAAAATATTGTACGTTATTGGTTTAGATAAAAATATTGTTTTCTTTATTTTATTTTTTTATCATTATTATTATTAAAAGTATTATTAATATTAAAACTATCATTTTTACAAAAATTATTATTTATAGGAATATTATTGTTAATATAAAATATCATTATTATTATCATTTTAGTATTATTATTAATAAAATTATCATTTTATCACAATATCATTTTTAGTAAATATAAATATTGTTATTATTATTAGTAGAATAATAATAATTATTATTACAAAATAATACAACTTTTACTTACTATTGTTATTATTGATATTATTTTATCAAATAAATATGTGCTACAAAGATATTTTACTACGTGTAATATAATTACATTAATAATACCTATCATACTATTTTTATGATATTAAACGAACTTTATAAATTTTATTACTTTAGATATATAAAAAAAGTATATTTTTATTATATAAATTTAATATAAAATTTTATTAATAAATGAATTATATTATTTACTCTAATAAAATCTGTTAAAAATATCTAAATATATAAAACGACTATATTTAAACTATATAATAATCATGTATAAATTTTGGAAGTCATTTTAGTCAAGGTGACTTTTGTCAACTTTTGCATATCAGTCTCGAGCATTAGGATTGTGATACATATATATAAATATATATATATATATATATATATTTATACATATATATATATATATACATACTTAATATAGGTTCGTGAATCCGAGGCCAACCTTGCACTTGTTCAATGCCGTCATATGTATTTTTACTACAAAATACAGTATTGTGAGTTTTATTTGCTCCCTTTTTAGATGCTTTTGCAATATATATTTTTGGGACTGAGAACACATGCGCTGCTTTTATAAATGTTTTATGAAATAGACATAAGTAATCGAAACTACATTCTATGGTTGGATTATCGAAATTGAATATCACCCTTTTAGCTTGGTAGCCTAAGAATTAGTGAACAGACCCCCTAATTGACGCGAATCCTGAAGATAGATCTATGGGCCTAACAAACCCCATCCAGGCTATGGATGCTTTAGTACTTCGATTTTATATACAGATGAGTGTACCTGTATATTTGGGGATATTCTAAATGCATTTGTTAATGTAGGTTACCAGGTGTTCACCATATGAATGGATTTTTATACAGATGAGTGTTCCTGTATTATAACTTTTGCAGATGAGTGTTCCTGCAGTTAACTATGAAAATTAAATCTTGTGGTCTATTAAAATGGTTGAAATGAGTGATTATGATAAACTAATGAACTCACCAACCTTTGGTTGACACTTGAAAGCATGTTTATTCTCAGGTATGAAAGAAACCTTACGCTGTGCATTTGCTCATTTTAGAGATATTACTTGGAGTCATTCATGATATATTTCAAAAGACGTTGCATTCGAGTCGTTGAGTTCAACAAGATTATTATTAAATCATTGATAGTTTGATATATTATGAAATGGTATGCATGCCTGTTAACTTTTGATGTAATGAAAGTTTGTCTTTTAAAAACGAATGTAATGTTTTGTAAAATATATCATTTAGAGGTCAAATACCTCGCAATGTAAATCATATGTTATTGTATTCGTCCTTATGGATTAGGACGGGTCGCTTCATTGTTTACTACTTCCAAGCCTCGTTCGTGTCTCGTGTTTTGTTTTGATGTATCTCTGTTTTCTTGTCTCTTTTTGAGACAATGATTTGTTATAAAGTTTTCATTTTTGGCATATATATATATATATATATATATATATATATATATATATATATATATATATATATATATATATATGTGTGTGTGTGTGTGTGTGTATGTGTGTGTGTGTGTGTGTGTGTGTGTATGCGTGTGTGTGTGTGAGAGAGACAACATATGGAGGATGTGAACAGTTGAAAGGTATATGTGACAACAAAATAATATTGGTAGTGTATTATGATCAAGCTTGACAATATATGACAACAAAATAACACGGGTACTGTAATAGAAACTTAACCACGAATATATTACAACGTATATATGATCAATACTTACAAAAAAGCGAACAAAAGGGTTAAAGTATGACGGTTCTTTTCACGGAATCAAAGCAAAGTGAAACTTAAGAAACCGAACCGAAATTATTGGTACGATCCTTGATATGACTTCCCTCAATTATTTGGGACTCGGGATGTGTAATAACCCAACTTTTTCCGTTAGTTTTTTCATTAATTCCTTACGACCGTTAGATAACTGTTACGTTTTATCTTGACGAGATAATGAATCTACGTTATTATTTACTAATAAATATTATTTGATTGATATTATTTTAGAATTGGATTATTCGTGTCGAGTACATAATTTTTCATATACTTAAAGATTAGTGTGCTAGCATGTCAACATAAAGTAATGTAAAGTTCTTTAAACTTAGGAAATTGTTTGTTTTAAAAGCAAAACGAGACAAAATTTGAAAAAAAAGAAGATAGGTGACATAAAGAAAATGGAACAGTTCAACAGGTATTCAAAATGTTTCTACTTCTTGAGTAGGGATGGCAATTGATATGGTAAAACCACACCTAATCTTATTGTAATAAAATTACGAATTCGTTCACAGTGAGCAGCATTTAAGATTTTAAGACTGATAATTATTCTGAAGATTTATGTTGTAAAATGGGGGTTTGAATAAACTAATAACACGAAAATAAATAAAATGAATACCCAGATGGATAAAGCAGTGTTCACTCAGATGATTCAGTAATGATGTGGATTGTTCTTTCAATTAAAGCCAATTAAATGCTTGACAAGTTATAATTCAATCATCTAAACTTGACTAACTCACATTAATCGCATTCAAATAATCAGACTATATATGAATAAACTATTGTGACTCAACATAGGTTAAACTCACGCAAAACCTTAATTACTACAATCACTCGAAGCAACTACACGACTGTGTTATCGAATTACTAATTAATTACCATTCACACTCACATGTAAATATCTAGATCTCCTAAGAGTTAAAGCATAATACGTTTATCACTAATAAACTCATGTAAACTAGGTAACAAATTATGTAATTAAAGTCAAGTATTCGATAAACACAATAATGGATCTTTTGGTTTAACACAATATCAATAAGATTCAGCTATTAAGATTTGATCCGGATTAAAATCACTTAAAATCCTAACTACAAAGATCACTCAATGTAATTACATGATTATGATGCCTAATACCATTCAATTACCAATTAGTTCTTTAATACAATCACTTGAAATCAAAGCACTAATCGTCTAGATCACTAAATGTGTTGAAGTACACGTTATCTACCTTCAATTACCTCGCAATAACTAATTGATAACATATATAATTAAATTAAAGTAGAAATCATGCATAACAATGGGTCTTTGACCAAACTTACTAAAACTAAATCAATCAAACATTAAATCCGTGAAAATAAGAACAATCCAACAATCAAAAGTTATTACATCTGAGCAAACACTAGAGGATCTAGCCTGACATGCTAGAAAAACCAACTAAACAATTGATAACAAGAGTGTTCATGATAATATCACTAAAAATTAAGAAAACAGATGTACCAATGATTATAGATGATCAATCCTTGATCTTTGATGTTTAAGATCTTCAAAATTGATGAAGAGTAGCCTCTAAAACTCTAAAAGTCGTAGATAAAAAATGCATACCCCCATTAGGGTAAAAACCTCGTTTATTTATAGTTGATCAAAAAGTCACCAGACCGGGCCCGCGTCGCGACCGCGATGGAGGGATCGCGACCAGGATCAGCCATTTACATCGATACCGCGATTGATGCATTGTGCCCGCGATTGATGCATTGCTCCTCCTCCATGTTCTGTTGATGTATTACGGCCTGGATTCACCTAGTTGTGGCTGTGATCAGTTCCAGACTCAATAAAACTTCAATCTTTCGCGTTTAAACTAACTTTGAACTTATATATAACCAATACTCAACCGAAAACAACCAAAACATTAAACCAAATACCTCTGAAGCTAAAGTTCTCATTTTCTCTCCAATTACCACAAAAATCTTCAAATCTTCGCAAATAAATAACAATAAGAACCCAATATCGCGATATAATATATGTATAATTTGAGCGATATCAGCAATGGATCTAAAAAAAATCCGAGATCCGCGGGTACCCGCACTCGTGATTGGCGGATAAAATCAAAAAAATTTACCTGCGGGTGGGCGATGGATGTAATCTTGTACCCGCTGACGGGTTGCGGGTGGGTGATGGATGTAATAGATCCGTTGCGGGTAAAATCCGATCCGAAAGTCCGTAATACCCGTTTGAACAATCCGCGGATATACCCATTCTAAATGAGTGGAAATCGCCACTGTGAATAAATGGCTAATACGTAATAATTTACTCTGTATAAGTTTCTACATTCCTCATATCGTTTTAGTATCGAACTTTTAGTAACTAGAGCATTCCACACTTACACATTACATTTATTATATAATCATAGCATGGCGATGATTGTTTAGTTTATTAGACTGTCTTAATAAATTTTATTTTTACCTATCACTTGATACTTCATCAACCTACTTTATGATTAGTTTTAGCAACTAAATTTTGTTTGTTAATTTTAAACATTGTAGCTTTACATATATTAGAAAGAAAGTATAATTAATATATGTTTTCTTTTTTTTATTTCATAAACATGGGTATATTATTGAATGATGTTTTTCATATCACTTTGAATTATGAAATGATATTTATTTTTGAATACTTTGATTTACATATACTTCATGAATAAGATCCGCGGGTAAACCCGTGACCCGTGAATATCCGTGGATACGGGCATGGATCTAAAAATAAATCCGTTAACCAACATCCGCGGGCTAATGGATCATCAAAAAATCCGCGGGTGCGGGTGATGGATGTAGTGGATCTGGGCCCACGACCCATGGGTGCCATCCCTATTCTTGAGATATCCTTGTCATTTCAAGTGAGATGAACGCCATGTTCTTTTCATACTATCGAAACGTGCTCGATAAAATGAGTTAGCATAGTCAAGATCATTAAACATTCTAGAAAATATGAGATCTAATGATACGCATGGCGCTTCACACGTGCACTACACGTGCGTCACACAAATCAGAATCTCATCTAGCGCCCGAGCGCAAGTAAAATTGCTTTGGGTGCACTTCATACGGTTGAGCGCGGCACGAAACAAAAGGAGAAGATAAGATGAAATGTCCCGTTCTTATTGATTAAAAACGTTCCATATTAATTGATTTCGTTGCGAGGTTTTGACCTCTATATGAGACGTTTTTCAAAGACTGCATTCATTTTTAAAACAAACCATAACCTTTATTTCATAAATAAAGGTTTAAAAAGCTTTACGTAGATTATCAAATAATGATAATCTAAAATATCCTGTTTACACACGACCATTACATAATGGTTTACAATACAAATATGTTACATCGAAATCAGTTTCTTGAATTCAGTTTTTACACAATATCATACAAACATGGACTCCAAATCTTGTCCTTATTTTAGTATGCAACAGCGGAAGCTCTTAGTATTCACCTGAGAATAAACATGCTTTAAACGTCAACAAAAAATGTTGGTGAGTTATAGGTTTAACCTATATATATCAAATCATAATAATAGACCACAAGATTTCATATTTCAATACACATCCCATACATAGAGATAAAAATCATTCATATGGTGAACACATGGTAACCAACATTAACAAGATGCATATTTAAGAATATCCCCATCATTCCGGGACACCCTTCGGATATGATATAAATTTCGAAGTACTAAAGCATCCGGTACTTTGGATGGGGTTTGTTAGGCCCAATAGATCTATCTTTAGGATTCACGTCAATTAGGGTGTCTGTTCCCTAATTCTTAGATTACCAGACTTAATAAAAAGGGGCATATTCGATTTCGATAATTCAACCATAGAATGTAGTTTCACGTACTTGTGTCTATTTTGTAAATCATTTATAAAACCTGCATGTATTCTCATCCCAAAAATATTAGATTTTAAAAGTGGGACTATAACTCACTTTCACAGATTTTTACTTCGTCGGGAAGTAAAACTTCGCCACTGGTTGATTCACGAACCTATAACAATATATACATATATATCAAAGTATGTTCAAAATATATTTACAACACTTTTAATATATTTTGATGTTTTAAGTTTATTAAGTCAGCTGTCCTCGTTAGTAACCTACAACTAGTTGTCCATAGTTAGATGTACAGAAATAAATCGATAAATATTATCTTGAATCAATCCACGACCCAGTGTATACGTATCTCAGTATTGATCACAACTCAAACTATATATATTTTGGAATTAAACTCAACCCTGTATAGCTAACTCCAACATTAACATATAGAGTGTCTATGGTTGTTCCGAAATATATATAGATGTGTCGACATGATAGGTCGAAACATTGTACACACGTCTATGGTATCTCAAGATTACATAATATACAATACAAGTTAATTAAGTTATGGTTGGAATAGATTTGTTACCAATTTTCACGTAGCTAAAATGAGAAAAATTATTCAATCTTGTTTTACCCATAACTTCTTCATTTTAAATCCGTTTTGAGTGAATCAAATTGCTATGGTTTTATATTGAACTCTATTTTATGAATCTAAACATAAAAAGTATAGGTTTATAGTCAGAAAAATAAGTTACAAGTCGTTTTTGTAAAGGTAGTCATTTCAGTCGAAAGAACGACGTCTAGATGACCATTTTAGAAAACATACTTTCACTTTGAGTTTAACCATAATTTTTGGATATAGTTTCATGTTCATAATAAAAATCATTTTCCCAGAATAACAACTTTTAAATCAAAGTTTATCATAGTTTTTAATTAACTAACACAAAACAGCCCGCGGTGTTACTACGACGGCGTAAATCCGGTTTTACGGTATTTTTCGTGTTTCCAGGTTTTAAATCATTAAGTTAGCATATCATATAGATATAGAACATGTGTTTAGTTGATTTTAAAAGTCAAGTTAGAAGGATTAACTTTTATTTGCGAACAAGTTTAGAATTAACTAAACTATGTTCTAGTGATTACAAGTTTAAACCTTCGAATAAGATAGCTTTATATGTATGAATCGAATGATGTTATGAACATCATTACTACCTCAAGTTCCTTGGATAAACCTACTGGAAATGAGAAAAATAGATCTAGCTTCAAAGGATCCTTGGATGGCTTGAAAGTTCTTGAAGCAGAATCATGACACGAAAACAATTTCAAGTAAGATTTCCACTCGAAATAAGATTGTTATAGTTATAGAAATTGAATTAAAGTTTGAATATGATTATTACCTTGTATTAGAAAGATAACCAACTGTAAGTAACAAAGGTTTCTTGATCTTGGATGATTACTTGGAATGAATTTAGAAAACTTGGAAGTAAACTTGCAATCTTGGAAGTATTCTTGATTTTATGAAACTAGAACTTTTGGAATTTATGAAGAACACTTAGAACTTGAAGATAGAACTTGAGAGAGATCAATTAGATGAATAAAATTGAAGAATGAAAGTGTTTGTAGGTGTTTTTGGTCGTTGGTGTATGGATTAGATATAAAGGATATGTAATTTTGTTTTCATGTAAATAAGTCATGAATGATTACTCATATTTTTGTAATTTTATGAGATATTTCATGCTAGTTGCCAAATGATGGTTCCCACATGTGTTAGGTTACTCACATGGGCTGCTAATATCTGATCATTGGAGTGTATATACCAATAGTACATACATCTAAAAGCTGTGTATTGTACGAGTACGAATACGGGTGCATACGAGTAGAATTGTTGATGAAACTGAACGAGGATGTAATTGTAAGCATTTTTGTTAAGTAGAAGTATTTTTATAAGTGTCTTGAAGTCTTTCAAAAGTGTATGAATACATATTAAAACACTACATGTATATACATTTTAACTGAGTCGTTAAGTCATCGTTAGTCGTTACATGTAAATGTTGTTTTGAAACCTTTAGGTTAACGATCTTGTTGAATGTTGTTAACCCATTGTTTATTATAACAAATGAGATGTTAAATTGTTATATTATCATGATATTATGATATATAATATATCTTAGTATGATATATATACAGTTAAATGTCGTTACAACGATAATCGTTACATATATGTGTCGTTTCGAAATCATTAAGTTAGTAGTCTTATTTTTACATATGTATTTCATTGTTAATACACTTAATAATATATTTACTTATCATTTAACATAATTAACCAAGTATATCAATATCTTAATATGATTCATATGTACCTAGTAAGACGTTGTTATAACGATAATCGTTATATATATCGTTTTCGAGTTTCTTAAATTAATAGTCTCATTTTTATGTATATAACTCATTGTTAAAATACCTAATGAGATACATACTTATAATAAAATCATGTTAACTATATATATAACCATATATATGTCATCGTATAGTTTTTGCAAGTTTTAACGTTCGTGAATCACCGGTCAACTTGGGTGGTCAATTATCTATATGAAACCTATTTCAATTAATCAAGTCTTAACAAGTTTGATTGCTTAACATGTTGGAAACACTTAATCATGTAAATAACAATTTCATTTAATATATATATAAACATGGAAAAGTTCGGGTCACTACAGTACCTACCCGTTAAATAAATTTCATCCCGAAATTTTAAGCAGTTGGAGGTGTTGACGTATCTTCTGGAAATAAATGCGGGTATTTCTTCTTCATTTGATCTTCACGCTCCCAGGTGAACTCGGGTCCTCTACGAGCATTCCATCGAACCTTAACAATCGGTATCTTGTTTTGTTTAAGTCTCTTAACCTCACGATCCATTATTTCGACGGGTTCTTCAATGAATTGAAGTTTTTCATTGATTTGGATTTCGTCCAACGGAATAGTGAGATCTTCTTTAGTAAAACATTTCTTCAAATTTGAGACGTGGAAAGTGTTATGTACAGCCGCGAGTTGTTGAGGTAGCTCCAGTTGGTAAGCTACTGGTCCAACACGATCTATAATCTTGAATGGTCCAATGTACCTTGGATTTAGTTTCCCCCGTTTACCAAATCGAACAACGCCTTTCCAAGCTGAAACCTTAAGCATGACCATTTCTCCAATTTCAAACTCTATATCTTTTCTTTTACTGTCCGCGTAGCTCTTTTGTCGACTCTGGGCGGTTTTTAATCTTTGTTGAATTTGGAAGATTTTCTCGGTAGTTTCTTGTATTATCTCCGGACCCGTAATCTGTCTATCCCCCGCTTCACTCCAACAAATCGGAGACCTGCACTTTCTACCATAAAGTGCTTCAAACGGCGCCATCTCAATGCTTGAATGGTAGCTGTTGTTGTAGGAAAATTCTGCTAACGGTAGATGTCGATCCTAACTGTTTCCGAAATCAATAACACAAGCTCGTAGCATGTCTTCAAGCGTTTGTATTGTCCTTTCGCTCTACCCATCAGTTTGTGGATGATAGGCAGTACTCATGTCTAGACGAGTTCCCAATGCTTGCTGTAATGTCTGCCAGAATCTTGAAATAAATCTGCCATCCCTATCAGAGATAATAGAGATTGGTATTCCATGTCTGGAGACGACTTCCTTCAAATACAGTCGTGCTAACTTCTCCATCTTGTCATCTTCTCTTATTGGCAGGAAGTGTGCTGATTTGGTGAGACGATCAACTATTACCCAAATAGTATCAAAACCACTTGCAGTCCTTGGCAATTTAGTGATGAAATCCATGGTAATGTTTTCCCATTTCCATTCCGGGATTTCAGGTTGTTGTAGTAGACCTGATGGTTTCTGATGTTCAGCTTTGACCTTAGAACACGTCAAACATTCTCCTACATATTTAGCAATATCGGCTTTCATACCTGGCCACCAAAAATGTTTCTTAAGATCCTTGTACATCTTCCCCGTTCCAGGATGTATTGAGTATCTGGTTTTATGAGCTTCTCTAAGTACCATTTCTCTCATATCTCCAAATATTGGTACCCAAATTCTTTCAGCCCTATACCGGGTTCCGTCTTCCCGAATATTAAGATGCTTCTCCGATCCTTTGGGTATTTCATCCTTTAAATTTCCCTCTTTTAAAACTCCTTGTTGCGCCTCCTTTATTTGAGTAGTAAGGTTAGTGTGAATCATTATATTCATAGATTTTACTCGAATGGGTTCTCTGTCCTTCCTGCTCAAGGCATCGGCTACCACATTTGCCTTCCCCGGGTGGTAACGAATCTCAAAGTCGTAATCATTCAACAATTCAATCCACCTACGCTGCCTCATATTCAGTTGTTTCTGATTAAATATGTGTTGAAGACTTTTGTGGTCGGTATATATAATACTTTTGACCCCATATAAGTAGTGCCTCCAAGTCTTTAATGCAAAAACAACCGCGCCTAATTCCAAATCATGCGTCGTATAATTTTGCTCGTGAATCTTCAATTGTCTAGTCGCATAAGCAATCACCTTCGTCCGTTGCATTAATACAAAACCAAGACCTTGCTTTGATGCGTCACAATAAATCACAAAATCATCATTCCCTTCAGGCAATGACAATATAGGTGTCGTAGTTAACTTTTTCTTCAATAATTGAAACGCCTTCTCTTGTTCATCCTTCCATTCAAATTTCTTCCCTTTATGCGTTAATGCAGTCAAGGGTTTTGCTATTTTGGAGAAATCTTGGATGAATCTTCTGTAGTAACCAGCCAATCCTAAAAATTGACGTATATACTTCGGAGTTTTTGAGGTTTCCCACTTTTCAATGGTTTCGATCTTTGCCGGGTCCACCTGGATACCTTATTTGTTCACTATGTGACCGAGGAATTGAACTTCTTCCAACCAAAATGCACACTTTGAAAACTTAGCGTACAGTTTTTCTTTCCTCAATACTTCTAGCACTTTTCTCAAATGTTCTTCGTGCTCTTGATCATTCTTTGAGTAAATAAGTATGTCATCGATGAAAACAATGACAAACTTGTCAAGATATGGCCCACACACTCGGTTCATAAGGTCCATGAACACAGCTGGTGCGTTAGTCAATCCAAACGGCATAACCATAAACTCGTAATGACCATAACGCGTCCTAAAAGTAGTTTTTGGAATATCATCCTCCTTTACTCGCATTTGATGATATCCATAACGTAAATCGATCTTCGAATAAACCGACTAGCCTTGTAGTTGATCAAATAAGTCGTCAATTCTCGGCAGTGGATAACGGTTTTTGATGGTAAGTTTGTTCAACTCTCTGTAGTCAATACACAACCTAAATGTACCATCCTTCTTCTTGACAAACAAAACAGGAGCTCCCCATGGTGATGTGCTTGGTCGAATGAAACCACGTTCTAATAGTTTTTGCAGTTGGCTTTGCAGTTCTTTCATCTCGCTGGGTGCGAGTCTATAAGGAGCACGAGCTATTGGTGCAGCTCCTGGTACAAGATCTATTTGAAATTCTATGGATCAATGTGGGGGTAATCCCGGTAATTCTTTCGAAAATACATCGGGAAATTCTTTTGCAACGGGAACATCATTGATGCTCTTTTCTTCAGTTTGTACTTTCTCGACGTGTGCTAGAACAGCATAGCAACCTTTTCTTATTAGTTTTTGTGCCTTCAAATTACTAATAAGATGAAGCTTCGTGTTGCCCTTTTCTCCGTACACCATTAAGGGTTCTCCTTCTTCTCGTACAATGCGAATTACATTTTTATAACATACGATCTCTGCTTTCACCTTCTTCAGCCAGTCCATGCCAACTATTACATCAAAACTCCCTAACTCTACTGGTATCAAATCAATCTTAAATATTTCGCTACCCAGTTTAATTTCTCGAATCCGGAATATATTATCTGCTGAAATTAATTTACCGTTTGCTAATTCGAGTAAAAATTTACTATCCAACGGCGTCAATGGACAACTTAATTTAGCACAAAAATCTCTACTCATATAGCTTCTATCCGCACCCGAATCAAATAAAACGTAAGCAGATTTATTGTCAATAAGAAACGTACCCGTAACAAGCTCCGGGTCTTCCTGTACCTCTGCCGCATTAATATTGAAAACTCTTCCGCGGCCTTGTCCATTCGTGTTCTCCTGGTTCGGGAAATTTCTATTAATGTGGCCCGGTTTTCCACATTTATAACAAACTACATTGGCATAACTTGCTCCGACACTACTTGCTCCGCCATTACTCGTTCCGACACCATTTGTTCCTTTCGTTCTGTTAACCCCTGGTCCGTAGACCTCACACTTCGCCGCGCTATGACCATTTCTTTTACACTTGTTGCAAAATTTGGTGCAGAACCCCGAGTGATACTTTTCACACCTTTTGCATAGCTGCTTCTGATTGTTGTTGTTGTTGCGGTTGTTATTGTTGTTGGAATGATTGTTGTAGTTGCTGTTGTTGTTGTTGTTGTTGTTGTTGTTGTTGTTGTTGTTGTTATTGTTGGGCCATTTGTTGTAGTTGCGATTGATGTTGCGATTATTATTGTAATTGCCATTTGTTGTTGTTGTTGTTGTTGTTGTTATTGTTGGGATAATTGTTGCGATTATTATTGTAATTGCTGTTGTTGTTGTATTGTTGATTCTTATCACCGTTTTCCTCCCACTTTCTTTTGACTTGCTTCACATTGGCCTCTTCAGCCGTCTGTTCTTTAATTCTTTCCTCAATCTAGTTCACTAGTTTGTGAGCCATTCTACATGCCTGTTGTATGGTGGCGGGCTCGTGTGAACTTATATCTTCTTGGATTCTATCCGGTAATCCTTTCACAAACGCGTCGATCTTCTCTTCCTCATCTTCGAACGCTCCCGGACACAATAGGCACAATTCTGTGAATCGTCTTTCGTACGTGGTAATATCAAATCCTTGGGTTCGTAACCCTCTAAATTCTGTCTTGAGCTTATTGACCTCAGTTCTGGGACGGTACTTCTCGTTCATCAAGTGCTTGAATGCTGACCACGGTAGTGCGTATGCATCATCTTGTCCCACTTGCTCTAGATAGGTATTCCACCATGTTAACGCAGAACCTGTGAAGGTATGCATAGCGTACTTCACTTTGTCCTCTTCAGTACACTTACTTATGGCAAACACCGATTCGACCTTCTTGGTCCACCGTTTCAATCCGATCGGTCCTTCGGTTCTATCAAATTTCAAAGGTTTGCAGGCAGTGAATTCTTTGTAGGTGCATCCTACACGATTTCCTGTACTGCTAGATCCAAGGTTATTGTTGGTATGTAGCGCAGCCTGTACTGTGGCTATGTTTGAAGCTAGAAAAGTACGGAATTCCTCTTCATTCATATTCAAAGTGTGTCGAGTAGTCGGTGCCATTTCCTTTAAAATAGTCAAATGGAACAAGTTAATCATACAGAATATTAAGAGTAGTTAATAGTATTTCGTAGCATAATATGAACTCATTTATAAAAGCTTTTTCTTCATATTAGCGTTTTATAAGTTTAATTTCGGGTAGTACCTACCCGTTAAGTTCATACTTAGTAGCTAATATACAATTCAACTACTACAATTCTATATGAAAAACTGATTATAATAATATTTCGCGTTCAAACTTTTATACAATATTTTACAAACTTACAATACCGCTTATTTTACATAAAGCATGAAATATAGCACACAATAACTTTGATACAAGATAGTTGTCAAGATAATTCTAGCTAGTACACAAGTCGATCAGCAAAGGCAATAAAGACACGTAATTCATACGTCCAGAAACAAGTCATGCATTCTGGTTTTACTAGGACTACTTCCCATCCTTGGTCTTGTGGAACATAACCATTATGGCCGTTGATAAGACAGCGTGTTGTAACGTCGTCAAAGGGACGAGGGTTACGTAATGACCAACAGTCTCGTAATAACCTAAAAACCTCATTTCTTACCCCAATTACCGACTCCGTCACTTGTGGGAACGTTTTGTTTAATAGTTGTAGCCCGATGTTCTTTTTCTCACTTTGGTGAGAAGCGAACATTACTAACCCGTAAGCATAGCATGCTTCTTTATGTTGCATGTTAACCGCTTTTTCTAAATCATGAAGTCCTATATTCGGATACATTGAGTCAAAATAATTTCTTAACCCATTGTGTAAAATAGCATTTGGGTTCCCCGCAATATATGCGTCAAAGTAAACACATCGTAACTTATGGGTTTCCCAATGTGATATCCCCCATCTTTCAAACGAAAGTCTCTTATAAACCAAGACATTCTTGGAACGTTCTTCGAATGTCTTACAAACTGATTTCGCCGTAAATAGTTGTGCCGAAGAATTCTGACCGACTCTAGACAAGATTTCATCAATCATGTCTCCGGGTAGGTCTCTTAAAATATTGGGTTGTCTATCCATTTTGTGTTTTTATACTGTAAAATAGACAAGAGTTAGATTCATAAAAAAAATACTTATTAATACAAGCAATTTTTACATATATCATAAAGCATAAGCACACTATATTACATATATTACACCACACGAATACAACTATCTTATTCTGACTCGCTCATTTCTTCTTCTTCGGTTTTGGTTCGTTTTGCCAATTTCTAGGGATATATGATGTTCCCCTAATACGAGCTGTCGTTTTCCACAACGGTTTAGAAAAACCTAGTGGTTTAGAGGTTCCCGGGTCATTGTTACAACTTAAGGGCTTCGGGGGTTGACGATACATATAAAGTTCATCGGGGTTGGAATTAGATTTCTCTATTTTTATGCCCTTTCCCTTATTATTTTCTTTTACCTTTTTAAATTCAGTTGGGGTAATTTCTATAACATCATCGGAATTCTCGTCGGAATCCGATTCATCGGAGAATTGGTAATCCTCCCAATATTTTGCTTCCTTGGCGGAAACACCATTGACCATAATTAACCTTGGTCGGTTGGTTGAGGATTTTCTTTTACTTAATCGTTTTATTATTTCCCCCACCGGTTCTATTTCCTCCTCCGGTTCCTCCTCTTCCGGTTCTGATTCTTCTTCCGGTTCTGATTCTTCTTCCGGTTCTTCTTCGGGAACTTGTGAATCAGTCCAATATATATTCAACTCTTCGTTATTATTAGGTGAGTCAATGGGATTTGTGCTAGAGGAAGACATCTATCACACAATATCAAACATGTTAAGAGATTAATATATCACATAATATATACATGTTAATAATATATAGTTTCCAACAAAAATGTTAAGCAATCATTTTTAAAGAAAACACGGTCGAAGTCCAGACTCACTAATGCATCCTAACAAACTCGATAAGACACACTAATGTAAATTTCTGGTTCTCTAAGACCAACGCTCGGATACCAACTGAAATTTCCCGTTCTTATTGATTAAAAACGTTCCATATTAATTGATTTCGTTGCGAGGTTTTGACCTCTATATGAGACATTTTTCAAAGACTACATTCATTTTTAAAACAAACCATAACCTTTATTTCATAAATAAAGGTTTAAAAAGCTTTACGTAGATTATCAAATAATGATAATCTAAAATATCCTGTTTACACACGACCATTACATAATGGTTTACAATACAAATATGTTATATCGAAATCAGTTTCTTGAATGCAGTTTTTACACAATATCATACAAACATGGACTCCAAATCTTGTCCTTATTTTAGTATGCAACAGCGGAAGCTCTTAGTATTCACCTGAGAATAAACATGCTTTAAACGTCAACAAAAAATGTTGGTGAGTTATAGGTTTAACCTATATATATCAAATCATAATAATAGACCACAAGATTTCATATTTCAATACACATCCCATACATAGAGATAAAAATCATTCATATGGTGAACACCTGGTAACCGACATTAACAAGATGCATATTTAAGAATATCCCCATCATTCCAGGATACCCTTCGGATATGATATAAATTTCGAAGTACTAAAGCATCCGGTACTTTGGATGGGGTTTGTTAGGCCCAATAGATCTATCTTTAGGATTCGCGTCAATTAGGGTGTCTGTTCCCTAATTCTTAGATTACCAGACTTAATAAAAAGGGGCATATTCGATTTCGATAATTCAACCATAGAATGTAGTTTCACGTACTTGTGTCTATTTTCTAAATCATTTATAAAACCTGCATGTATTCTCATCCCAAAAATATTAGATTTTAAAAGTGGGACTATAACTCACTTTCACGGATTTTTACTTCGTCGGGAAGTAAGACTTGGCCACTGGTTGATTCACGAACCTATAACAATATATATATATATATATATATATATATATATCAAAGTATGTTCAAAATATATTTACAACACTTTTAATATATTTTGATGTTTTAAGTTTATTAAGTCAGCTGTCCTCGTTAGTAACCTACAACTAGTTGTCCACAGTTAGATGTACAAAAATAAATCGATAAATATTATCTTGAATCAATCCACGACCCAATGTATACGTATCTCAGTATTGATCACAACTCAAACTATATATATTTTGGAATCAACCTCAACCCTGTATAGCTAACTCCAACATTCACATATAGAGTGTCTATGGTTGTTCCGAAATATATATAGATGTGTCAACATGATAGGTCGAAACATTGTATACGTGTCTATGGTATCTCAAGATTACATAATATACAATACAAGTTGATTAAGTTATGGTTGGAATAGATTTGTTACCAATTTTCACGTAGCTAAAATGAGAAAAATTATCCAATCTTGTTTTACCCATAACTTCTTCATTTTAAATCCGTTTTGAGTGAATCAAATTGCTATGGTTTCATATTGAACTCTATTTTATGAATCTAAACAGAAAAAGTATAGGTTTATAGTTGGAAAAATAAGTTACAAGTCGTTTTTGTAAAGGTAGTCATTTCAGTCGAAAGAACGACGTCTAGATGACCATTTTAGAAAACATACTTCCACTTTGAGTTTAACCATAATTTTTTGATATAGTTTCATGTTCATAATAAAAATCATTTTCCTAGAATAACAACTTTTAAATCAAAGTTTATCATAGTTTTTAATTAACTAACCCAAAACAGCCCGCGGTGTTACTACGACGGCGTAAATCCGGTTTTACGGTGTTTTTCGTGTTTCCAGGTTTTAAATCATTAAGTTAGCATATCATATAGATATAGAACATGTGTTTAGTTGATTTTAAAAGTAAAGTTAGAAGGATTAACTTTTATTTGCGAACAAGTTTAGAATTAACTAAACTATGTTCTAGTGATTACAAGTTTAAACCTTCGAATAAGATAGCTTTATATGTATGAATCGAATGATGTTATGAACATCATTACTACCTTAAGTTCCTTGGATAAAACTACTGGAAATGAGAAAAATAGATCTAGCTTCAAAGGATCCTTGGATGGCTTGAAAGTTCTTGAAGCAGAATCATGACACGAAAACAATTTCAAGTAAGATTTCCACTCGAAATAAGATTGTTATAGTTATAGAAATTGAATTAAAGTTTGAATATGATTATTACCTTGTATTATAAAGATAACCTACTATAAGTAACAAAGGTTTCTTGATCTTGGATGATTACTTGGAATGGATTTAGAAAACTTGGAAGTAAACTTGCAATCTTGGAAGTATTCTTGATTTTATGAAACTAGAACTTTTGGAATTTATGAAGAACACTTAGAACTTGAAGATAGAACTTGAGAGAGATTAATTAGATGAAGAAAATTGAAGAATTAAAGTGTTTGTAGGTGTTTTTGGTCGTTGGTGTATGGATTAGATATAAAGGATATGTAATTTTGTTTTCATGTAAATAAGTCATGAATGATTACTCATATTTTTATAATTTTATGGGATATTTCATGCTAGTTGTCAAATGATGGTTCCCACATGTGTTAGGTGACTCACATGGGCTGCTAAGAGCTGATCATTGGAGTGTATATACCAATAGTACATACATTTAAAAGCTGTGTATTGTACGAGTACGAATACGGGTGCATACGAGTAGAATTGTTGATGAAACTGAACGAGGATGTAATTGTAAGCATTTTTGTTAAGTAGAAGTATTTTGATAAGTGTCTTGAAGTCTTTCAAAAGTGTATGAATACATATTAAAACACTACATGTATATACATTTTAACTGAGTCGTTAAGTCATCGTTAGTCGTTACATGTAAATGTTGTTTTGAAACCTTTAGGTTAACGATCTTGTTGAATGTTGTTAACCCATTGTTTATTATAACAAATGAGATGTTAAATTGTTATATTATCATGATATTATGATATATAATATATCTTAGTATGATATATATACAGTTAAATGTCTTTACAACGATAATCGTTACATATATGTCTCGTTTCGAAATCATTAAGTTAGTAGTCTTATTTTTACATATGTATTTCATTGTTAATACACTTAATAATATATTTACTTATCATTTAAAATAATTAACCAAGTGTATCAATATCTTAATATGATTCATATGTACCTAGTAAGACGTTGTTATAACGATAATCGTTATATATATCGTTTTCGAGTTTCTTAAATTAATAGTCTCATTTTTATGTATATAACTCATTGTTAAAATACCTAATGAGATACATACTTATAATAAAATCATGTTAACTATATATATAACCATATATATGTCATCGTATAGTTTTTACAAGTTTTAACGTTCGTGAATCACCGGTCAACTTGGGTGGTCAATTGTCTATATGAAACCTATTTCAATTAATCAAGTCTTAACAAGTTTGATTGCTTAACATGTTGGAAACACTTAATCATGTAAATAACAATTTCATTTAATATATATATAAACATGGAAAAGTTCGGGTCACTACACAAGACACACGCAAAACATGGTCTCCACAGTCACCAAAAGGTACAGACAGCCGATATATAGTACCAAGTACTGTTCCCCGGTCTCTTCACCATACAAACACGCTTGTACAAACCGAAAAGGGTAATGCACGACACATGGCACCAATAGGCGAAGCATATTACGACTATAAGTAAAAGACCTAGATGCAATCGAAGCATCAAGTCACTCACCTCTATTTACACCTATACTATTATTAGTAAGAGAAGCAACAATCTCCTAGCACACGCTATTAACATAGCGCAACTCTTACCCGCGCTACTAGACTTACAACACGTCACACAGTCTCTTTACGATTACAGGTAATGTTCCACGAGCATAAATCCTAACACCTACCCTAAGCCATTAATTACCGCTTATCCCGATGATGGTGAGTCGATGTTTAACCACTTCTATCTATATCTTCATCTCACAAGGGGTTATTCACGGTACACCGAACCGGAGAGTTAAACTCGAATGACCCTTAAATCCCCCTTTGTTGTTGTCAAGTATAGACAGGACCCTAATCGAACATTCTATGTGTAAGAACCCAACCCGTCTTTAACCCGACAAAAGAATTTTGTTTTTTGAAACATTAGTGACATTGTACAACATCCAATTTCGTTTCTCGAATAATAAACAACCACCATCATAAAAGGTTTCGCACAAGCTTCAAGTATTAGAGTATAGTACAATTCAAAATGTAATGATGACCCATTAGTTTAATTGCCAAACAAAACACGCGCATGGCATTTGGGGTTAAACTACCCAACAAGGTCGCATCCAAAAAATACCCTCCAATAGCCAACTCGATGGAGGTCTCTAATCCAAAAGAATACCCTTGCCCTTGTCCACACCGGAACCTAAAAAGAGTAAACAACGAGAGGGTAAGCAAAATGCTTGGTGAATGCAACAATTATACATATACATATATAATCTACTTACTTGCAATCACCTACACAATCACCGCATACATGCTAGCAATCTAATTAGTATACCATCTCAAGGTATATAGCAATTAACCTCCAATATCGCAAACTAGCATAACCAATAGCATATAGTCGATACAATATAATATACTAAACTACAACACTTAACCATGGTTAACCATATCACATACACACAAGGGAACGGTACTCTCATAATGATCGTTGGTACTCGCACATTGACCGTTAGTGTACACTAACCCCCTTAGGTGGACATCCGCACTTACCGAACCACCCTTCACGCACATGTGGTCTCCATCGCATAAAAGAGTAGTGAATCTACACGCACGGATAACACTATAATGAATCCACACACACGGATAACACTAACCACAAGCCCGCAAGCGAATAAACTATATACACATATATATAATTATTCCATTCACCTTAATACTTTGCTAGTAGACAAACCAATCCCGAAACCTTCAATGCAATGTACCTATTACATTAATTGCACAATTTAACATACAAGCAAGTAGGACTACTTACCAAATTACAATCCTAGTGCATTAATGACTCAAGGTGCAATTATGACCCATTGGCATTAATGACACTCATAATAGGTCAAGGCCACTCTAAATCACTAATGGCTAGTGATTAAGTCCAACTACACCAACTAACACAATTTTGAGCAATAAACATCTCACAAGGCTAGTTTGGGTCACAATACACCCCCTTGACCCATTTGACCCATTTCAAGGCTTATACAAGTATTTGGGTCACCCATAACCCTAATAAACCCATTTCACTAACAACTAAGTGAGTTAGTGTTCTAATTGATGCTTAAGGCTTACAACACCAATTTGTAACCTAAAACCCTAGATTATGAATCCTTAAGTTTAGTTACTAGCATCATACCCAAAATTAACCAATTTTCATGAAGATGGAGTTCACACCCAACCCATAAAAACTCACTTATCATAACTCCAATTAAACATTAAGAGTTGGAATTAAAGCTTACCACAACACCAAGAGGTGATTAGTAGGTAGATCCAACAAGAACACAACCTGATTTGATGGAAACTAGCTTCCTATTCTCTAAATCTCAACTTTGTCACTCTAGGGTTTCAAGCCCTCTCTCTCTCTCTAAAGTGAAATGTTGAAGTGGATAAGAATAAGCTCCTAGTGAGCCTTGTGGTCAGTTTTGTGCCTTAAAAACCGACTCTAGGGTGAAAAGACAAGAACACCCCTTAAAACCTTCTTCAAGAATGAGTTAGATGGGCAAAACTGCAGCTGAATCGCGACCGTGACACCCTCAATCACGATCGAGATGCCCATTCCAAGAAAAATAGCTGAACGATTAACTCCATTTCGCGACCGCGATTATTCAAATCGTGACTGGAACACGCCATATAGCGACCGCGACTGTTATGGTTATGACCGCAAAGCTAGCCTAACACATTTTCTGATTTTCCTGTTAAAGAATCGCGACCGCGATGAACCCAATTGCGACCGCGATGTTGGGTTTCCAGCGTTTAACTTGCTCGATTAACTTAAATATTAAGTAGGGTTAAGGTATAAGTGTAATAAAGATCAGAATCGTACCTCAAAGCTTCGCTAGACGTCCAAGTCAACACGTTTAAGAAAAAGGGGTGTTACAACTCTCCCCCACTTGAATCGGATCGCGTCCTCGCGATCCACGCTGCATGCAAGCCGGAAGATACACCAACACAAACTCTTCGGGATCCCACGTAAACTCTGACCCTTTTCTATGTCGCCATTGCACTTTATACGTTCTCACTTCCTTGTTACGCAACATCTTAACCTTTTCATCAAGGATGGCTATCGGTTCTTCAACATACTCCAACTTGTTATTCAACAAAATCTCATCTAATGGCACCCACGTCGAGTCATCCGCAAGACACTTACGGAGATGGGAAACATGGAATGTGTTATGAATTCCCGCAAGCTCTTTGGGTAACTCTAGTTTGTAAACAACCTGCCAACTCGAACCAAGATTTTGAATGGCCCAATAAATCGAGGATCTAACTTTCCCTGCTTCCACCACCGAATGATACCCTTCCATGGCAAAATCTTGAGCATCAACATGTCACCTTCGTGGAATTCGATTGGTCACCTACGTTTATCGGCATAAGACTTTTGTCTATCTTGCGCCGCCTTAAGTCAAGCCCGAATCATTTCAATCTTACAATTCGTCTCTAGCACCAAGTCAGTACTCCCGACTTCCTTTTGACCCACCTCACCCCAATAAACCGGAGTTCGGCACCTTCGACCATAAAGCATCTCATACGGTGGCATCCTGATACTAGCATGCTATCTATCATTGTACGAGAATTTCACCAAAGGAAAGTGCTCATCCCAACTACCGCTGAAATCAATAACACACGCCCGTAACATATCCTCCAACGTTTGATTCATACGTTCGGTTTGACTGTCCGTTTGAGGATGATACGTTGTGCTCATATTCAATTGTGTACCCATATCTTCATGAAATTTATATCAGAATCGAGATGTGAAACGAGTATCCCGATCCGAAACAATAGATATAGGAACCCCATGTCTCGATATCACATCCTTGATAAATAACTTTGATAGTGTCTACGATGATATCGTCTCCCGAATGGGAAGAAACAATGCACTCTTCGTCAACCGATCAACTATTACCTAAATTGTATCAAATTGGGTTCTTGTCGTCTTTGGTAGCTTTGTAATGAAATTCATGGTAATGTGCTCCCACTTCCACTTTGGGATTTCTAACAGTTGCAACATACCATACGGCTTTTGGTGCTCGGCCTTAACTTGCAAACATGTAACGCATTGTTCAACATACTTAACCACGTCAAGTTTCATTCCGGGCCACCAATACTCCTTCTTCAAATCAAGGTACATCTTTGTCGCACCCGGATGTATGGAATAGTTTGACTTATGTGCTTCATCAAGTAGCACTTGTCGGTAATCACCCATTTTAGGCACCCACACTCTACCTTGAAAAGACAACAAACTATACGGGCCCAAAGTAATAGACTCCGTTTTCCCCCTAATTCGCTCTTCATGCTTGTTGTTAACAAAAGCTTAAATTTGGATCTCCCCAAGCTTTACAAGGAAATCGTTAGTAATAGTCATGCGCAACGATTCCACTCGTATTGCCAGATATTGACTCTTTCAGCTCAACGCATCTGCAATAACATTTGTCTTACCCGGATGGTAAAGTATATTGCAATCATAATCCTTCAACAAATCGATCCACTGACGTTGACGGTTGTTCAGTTCCCGTTGGTCAAAAATGTGTTTCAAACCCTTATGATCCGAATAGATCGTACACTTGACACCATATAAGTAGTGGCGCCAAATTTTCAAAGCATGAACCACCGCCGCCAAATCAAGATCTTGAGTCGGGTTTCTCTTCTCATGCTCCTTTAGTTGTCTAGAGGCATAAGCGATAACTTTATCCCGTTGCATTAAAACACACCCGAGCCCATTGATTAAAGCGTCACAATAAACCATCATATCTTCAATTCCTTCTGGTAACACCAACACCGGAGCTTGACACAATTTCTCTTTCAATAATTAGAAAGCAATTTCTTGCTCGTTCTCCCAATTAAATCTTACATTCTTCCTCGTCTACTTAGTTAATGGAGAAGCAATTTTTGAAAAGTCTTGGATAAACCGACGATAATAACCGGCTAACCCGAGAAAACTTCGGATTTCCGTTGGTGTAGTCTGTTGTTCCCAACCCTTTACCGCTTCTATCTTTCCCAGATCTACTTGAATACCTTCTTCATTCACAATATGGCCAAGGAATTGCACTTCCCTTAGCCAAAATTCACACTTGGAGAATTTAGCATACAACTTCTCTTTTCGCAACGTCTTCAACACTTTGCGTAAATGATGTTCATGTTCCTTCATACTCTTAAAATAAACAAGTATGTCGTTATTGAACACAATTACTGACTTGTCCAACATAGGTTGGCACACTCGGTTCATAAGGCCCATGAATACTGCAGGCTCATTCGTAAGACCAAAAGGAATTACTACAAATTCAAAATGCCCGTAACGAGTTCGAAATGCCATCTTCTCAATATCTTCCTCACGGACCCGCATTTGGTGATAACTGGACCGTAAGTCAATTTTAGAAAAATAAGTTGCGCCTTGAAGTTGGTCAAACAAATCGTCAATCCGAGGCAATGGATAACGATTTTTGATCGTCACTTTGTTCAACTCCCGATAATCGATACACATCCGCATACTACCATCTTTCTTCTTTACGAATAAGACCGGAGCACCCCATGGTGAAGCACTCGGTCGAATAAAACCCTTTTCAAGAAAATCTTGGGTTTGATTCAACAACTCTTGTATTTCCGTTGGTGCTAAATGATAAGGTGTTTTAGCAATTGGGGTAGCCCCCTGAATTAACTCAATGCGAAATTCCACTTGTCTTTCCACCGGAACACCTGGCAACTCGTCCGGAAATACATCCTCAAACTCGTTCACCACCGAAATACTACGAATGGATGGAGGCTCTTCACGAGTATCGACTACATGTGCAAGAAACGCCATGCCACCAACACCAAGGAGCCGACGTGCCCGTGCATAAGTGCATAATGGCCGAAGTCTTCTTCGTTTCTCACCATGAATAATTAACTCTCCCCCACTTGGGGTCCTCACACGAATAAATTTCTCATGACATGCATTATTGGTCCTATAACGATCGAGCCAATCTATACCAACAACAACATCGAACTCACCCAAGGTCATCGGGATAAGGTCAATTTTAAAGTTTTCGGCACCAAACACGACATCACAATCTCTACACACATCAACCCCTAGCACCGTCTTACTATCCGCTATTTCTACTTCCACCGGATGACTTAACTTAGCTAGCAGTTTATTAAGCTTAGACACAAACTTTGGAGACACAACATAAAATTAGTACCACTATCAAATAGTATCCTTGCCGGATTAGAGTTAACCATGAAAGTACCTGAGACAACTTCACTGGACTTCTTGGCTTCATCATTAGTCATCAAATAATTTTGCCCACTAGCCGTACCCGCTGCCTTTTCGAGCTTCTTGACTTGGTCCCCACGCAAATCGGGGCACTCCGACCTTCGATGCCCTTCCTTTTGACAATTAAAACCTGTGATTTTATTAGAAGAGGGGTTCGTGCAATCACGAGCTAAGTGCCCATATTGCCCGTAATTATAGCACCGAAGGTTGTATTCTTTAGAACTGCCATTCTTAACACTACCGGCACTTTCGGTTGCACTCTCGCTTTTCTTGTTAGAATGGCTTGTAGCTTCAAACTTTCTTTTGCTAAAAGTGAAGTCACTCATTCTCGGAACAAGTGACTCAAAACCCTTAGCCACATCAAACAACTCATCAAAAGACTTCACCGACCCCCTACTAATCTTCTCTTGAAAGTGGTCAGTAAAGGTTCGATAAATGTCCTCCATCAACATACAATCATTACTGACATACTCCGGGCAAAATTGGGTCTTTGATAAGAAAGTGGAGCTGAGAGTGTTCAAATCTATAAACCCTTGCCTCAAAGCACGCAACTCATCTCTTAGCCTTGAAAGATCAGCTTGAGTCCGGTAATCTCTAGAGAACTCCGTCTTGAACTCATCCCATGTCAAACCCATGAATTATTCCTCATCAAAAATCCGAATTTTTTCATCCCACCATAACTTTGCATCACCCCTCAACATGCTACTTCCGTACCTCATCTTCTTATCAAGAGGGCATTCCTTAGAGCGGAAAGCCCCTTCCATATCGGAGATCCAACGAGGACTCTTGAACGAGTCCCTTTCAGCATCAAAGATGGGAAGTTGGGAAATCTTAAAGTTCTTGTAGAGGAAGTCCCTCCTTCCCACGTCACCCGAGTCAACTTCGGCATTCACACCTTGGGGTTTAGGGAACCTCTTATCAAACTCTTCTTGGATGATAGTACCCATTTGCTCTTTTATTTTGTCGGTCACTTGTTCATCAACCGATTCTTGAAATACTTTCTTGACATTCGCGAGAAAATTTGCATTATGTTTTGCCAAGATGGCCTCCAACTTTGCTTTGAATTCGCCTTCGACGCTCGGACTTCCATTATTGATAATGCTAAAAACAAACATATATTTCATAGCATTATTCCTCAAGAAAGACAAGCTTTTAGTTGCAATTGTTCTATTTACAAGTGATATTCGTTTAAATAATAAAAGGTAAAGACAAAAGACAGATTCGTCGAATTGAAGACGCAAACGACCAAAAAGCTCAAAAGTACAAAATACAATCAAAGAGGTTCCAATTATTGATAAGAAACGTCTCGAAATTACAAGAGTACAAGATTCAAAACGCAAAGTACAAGATATTAAATTGTACGCAAGGACGTTCGAAAATCGGGAACCGGGACCAGAGTCAACTCTCAACGCTCGACGCAACGGACTAAAAATTACAAGTCAACTATGCACATAAATATAATATAATATTTAAATAATTCTTATAATTATTTATATATTATATAAATAAAAAAATCCGTCGGCAAGAAAGACTCCAAAGTTGGTGAGCTGGAATTTCAAACTCCGCGACTCGCGGAGTTTGAAGGTAGAAAAGGCCGCAAGTCACGGAGACCCAAAAACTAAAACTCCCTATAAAAGCAAACGAATTCTGATCGCAAAATATAACATATATATCCATCTCTCTATCTATATACGTAATATTTATATTTATAATTTATATTTTAATTTTAATTTTAATTATAATTCTAATAATAAAGGTATGTTAGCGAATGTTGTAAGGGTGTAAGTCGAAATTCTGTCCGTGTAACGCTACGCTATTTTTAATCATTGTAAGTTATGTTCAACCTTTTTAATTTAATGTCTCGTAGCTAAGTTATTATTATGCTTATTTAAAACGAAGTAATCATGATGTTGGGCTAATTACTAAAATTGGGTAATTGGGCTTTGTACCATAATTGGGGTTTGGACAAAAGAACGACACTTGTGAAAATTAGACTATGGGCTATTAATGGGCTTTATATTTGTTTAACTAAATGATAGTTTGTTAATGTTAATATAAAGATTTACAATTGGGCGTCCCTATAAATTACCATATACACTCGATCGGACACGATGGGCGGGGTATTTATATGTACGAATAATCGTTCATTTAACCGGACACGGGAATGGATTAATAGCCACTAGAATAATTAAAACAGGGGTGAAATTATGTACAAGGACACTTGGTATAATTGATAACAAAATATTAAAACCTTGGGTTACACTCAGTCGACATCCTGGTGTAATTATTAAACAAAGTATTAAAATCTTGTTACAGTTTAAGTCCCCAATTAGTTGGAATATTTGACTTCGGGAATAAGGATAATTTGACGAGGACACTCGCACTTTATATTTATGAATGATGGACTGTTATGGACAAAAATCAGACGGACATATTAAATAATCCAGGACAAAGGACAATTAACCCATGGGCATAAAACTAAAATCAACACGTCAAACATCATGGTTACGGAAGTTTAAATAAGCATAATTCTTTTATTTCATATTTAATTTCCTTTATTTTATATTTAATTGCACTTCTAATTATCGCATTCTTATTGTTATTGTATTTAATTGCACTTTTAATTATCGTACTTTTTAATTATCGCAAGTTTATTTTATCGCACTTTTATTATTCGCAATTTCATTATCGTTATTTACTTTACGCTTTAAATTAAGTCTTGTATTTATTTATTATTTTACATTTGGTTTTAACTGCGACTAAAGTTTTAAAATCGACAAACCGGTCATTAAACGGTAAAAACCCCCCTTTATAATAATAATATTACATATATATATATATATATATATATATATATATATATATATATATATATATATATATTTGTATTTTTATAAAAGTAAACTAATATAGCGTTAAGCTTTGTTTAAAGATTTTCCCTGTGGAACGAACCGGACTTACTAAAAACTACACTACTGTACGATTAGGTACACTGCCTATAAGTGTTGTAGCAAGGTTTAAGTATATCCATTCTCTAAATAAATAAATATCTTGTGTAAAATTGTATCGTATTTAATAGTATTTCCTGCTAAAATTTAATAACTATTTTATATACCCCTCTGCTCAAACTATCAATTATCATGATCATTTTTCGTCTTCATGCTATAAAAATGAAATAGGTTAAACAACGATACACATGAAAACAATTCACATGCCATACCGCCCCATCTTGCTCAACACCCGTCGTACATCACTTGTTTGACACGACTTGAACCCGTAACAATGGTAGCTAGTCATTGTTACGCAAGCACGTCACACCAACTCGCTAGTACAACGAATACCTTGCTCGACAATTGCAAACACAATACAATATAATTATCACATTGTTAGTTAACCTATGCTAAGGCACTAATCAATTCTGGTCCGGCCCGCATCCTACAAGTCCCGCATAAACCCCACACACAATAAGGTCTAAGTCTAGGCACCTATCTCAAGTCAACTAAATCTCTTAGACCATGCTCTGATACCACTTGTAAGAACCCGTCTTTAACCCGACAATTTTTTTTTTTTTTGAAACATTAGTGACATTGTACAATATCCAATTTCGTTTCTCGAATAATAAACAACCACCATCATAAAAGGTTTCGCTCAAGCTTCAAGTATTAGAGTTTAGTACAATTCAAAATGTAATGAAGACCCTTGAGTTTAATTGCTAAACAAAACACGAGCATGTCGTTTGGGGTTAAACTACCCAACAAGGTTGCATCCAAAAAATATCCTCCAATAGCCCACTCGATGGAGGTATCTAATCCAAAAGAATACCATTGCCCTTGTCCACACTGGAACCTAAAAAGAGTAAACAACAAGAGGGTAAGCAAAATGCTTAGTGAATGCAACAATTGTACATATACATATATAATCTACTTACTTGCAATCACCTACACAATCACCGCATACATGCTAGCAATCTAATTAGCATACCATCTCAAAGTATAAAGCTAATAACCTTCAATACCGCAAACTAGCATAACCAATAGCATATAGTCGATACAATATAATATACTAAACTACAACACATAACCATGGTTAACCATATCACACACACACACACACAAGGGAACGGTACTCGCATAATGACCGTTGGTACTCGCACATTGATCGTTAGTGTACACTAACCCCTTTAGTGAATCCACACGCATGGATAACACTGTAGTGAATCCACACGCATGGATAACACTAACCATAAGCCCACAAGAAAATAAATTATATACACATATATATATAACTATTCC
The DNA here is from genome assembly GCF_046630445.1 of Rutidosis leptorrhynchoides. Classification (NCBI taxonomy): domain Eukaryota; kingdom Viridiplantae; phylum Streptophyta; class Magnoliopsida; order Asterales; family Asteraceae; genus Rutidosis; species Rutidosis leptorrhynchoides. Next base: position 344,392,855 of record NC_092338.1, on the reverse strand, counting down.
ACTCACCTTAATACTTTGATAGTAGACAAACCAATCCCGCAACCTTCAATGTAATGTACCTATTACATTAATTGCACAAATTTAACACACAAGCAAGTAGGACTATTTACCAACTTACAACCCTAATGCATTAATGACTCAAGGTGCAATTATGACCCATTGGCATTAATGACACTCATACTAGGTCAAGGCCACTTTAATTCTCTAATGGCTAGTGATTAAAGTCCAACTACACCAACACAATTTTGAGCAATAAACATCTCACAATGCTAGTTTGGGTCACAATACACCCCCTTGACCCATTTGACCCATTTCAAGGCTTATACAAGTATTTGGGTCACCCATAACCCTAATACACCCATTTCACTAACAACTAAGTGAGTTAGTGTTCTAATCAACTCTTAAGGCTTACAACACCAATTTGTAACCTAAAACCCTAGATTATGAATCCTTAAGTTTAGTTACTAGCATCATACCCAAAATCACCCATTTTTCATGAAAATGGAGTTCACACCCAACCCATAAAAAATCACTTATCATAACTCCAATTAAACATTAAGAGTTGGAATTAAAGCTTATCACAACATCAAGGGGTGATTATTAGGTAGATCCAATAAGAAGACAACTTGATTTGATGGAAACTAGCTTCTTCTTCTCTAAATCTAAACTTTCTCACTCTAGGGTTTCAAGCCCTCTCTCACTCTCTCTAAAGTGAAATGTTCAAGTGGATAAGAATAAGCTCTTAGTGAGCCTTGTGGTCAGTTTTGTGCCTTAAAATCGACCCTAGGGTGAAAAGACAAGAACACCCCTTAAAACCTTCTTCAAAAACGAGTTAGATGGGCAAAAATGCAGTTGAATCGCGACTGCGACATTCTCAATCACGATCGCGATGCACATTCCAAGAAAAACAGCTCAACAATTAACTCTATTTCGCCACCACGATTATGCGAATCGCGACTGAAACACGCCATATCGCGACCGCGAATGCTATGGTTGCGACCGCAAAGCTAGCCTAACAAACTTACTGTTTTTCTTGTTGAAGAATCACGACCGCGATGGACCCAATTGCGATCGCGATGTTGGGTTTCCAGCGTTTAACTTGCTCGATTAACTTAAATATTAAGTGGGGTTAAGGTATAAGTGTAATAAAGATCAAAATCGTACCTCAAAGCTTCGCTAGACGTCTAAGTCAACACGTGTAAAAAGAACAGGGTGTTACAACTCTCCCCCCACTTGAATCGGATCGTGTCCTCGCGATCCACGCCGCATGACAAGCCAGAAGATACACCAACACAAACTCTTCGGGTTCCCACATAAACTCCGACCCTTTTCTATGTCGCCATTGCACTTTATACGTTCTCACTTCCTTGTTACGGAACATCTTAACCTTTTCATCAAGGATGGTTACGGTTCTTCAACATACTCCAACTTGTTATTCAACAAAATCTCATCTAATGGCACCCACGTCGAGTCATCCATAAGACACTTACGGAGATGGGAAACATGAAATGTGTTATAAATTCTTGCAAGCTCTTCGGGTAACTCTAGTTTGTAAGCAACCCAAAAAATCGAGGATCTAACTTTCCCCGCTTCCGACACCGAATAATACCCTTCCATTGCGAAACATTGAGCATCACCATGTCACCTTCTTGGAATTCGATTGGTCACCTACATTTATCGGCATACGACTTTTGTCTATCTTGCGCCACCTTAAATCGAGCCCCAATCATTTAAATCTTACAATTCGTCTCTAGCACCAAGTCGGTACTCCCGACTTCCTTTTGACCCATCTCACCCTAACAAACCAGAGTTCGGCACCTTCGACCATAAAGCATCTCATACGGTAGCATCCCGATACTAGCATGATAACTATTATTGTACGAGAATTTCACCAAGGGCAAGTGCTCAACCCAACTACCGCCAAAATCAATAACACACGCCCGTAACATATTCTCCAACATTTGATTCGTATGTTCGGTTTGACCGTCCGCTTGAGGATGATACGTCATGCTCATATTCAATTGTGTACCCATATCTTCATGAAATTTATTTCAGAATCGAGATGTGAAACTAGTATCCCAATCCGAAACAATAGATATAGGACCCCCATGTCTCGATATCACCTCCTTGATAAATAACTTTGATAGTGTCTCCGACGATATCGTCTCCCAGATGGGAAAAAACAATGCACTCTTCGTCAATCGATAAACTATTACCCAAATTGTATCAAATTGGGTTCTTGTCGTCTTTGGTAGCTTTGTAATGAAATCCATGGTAATGTACTCCCACTTCCACTTCGGGATTTCTAACGGTTGCAACATACCGTACCGCTTTTGGTGCTCGGCCTTAACGTGCAAACACGTAACGTATTGTTCAACATACTTAAGCGCGTCACGTTTCATTCCGGGCCACCAATACTCCTTCTTCAAATAAAGGTACCTCTTTGTCGCACCCGGATGAATGGAATAGTTTGACTTATGTGCTTCATCAAGTAGCACTTGTCGGTAATCACCCATCTTAGGCACCCACACTCTACCTTGAAATGAAAACAAACTATGCGGGCCTAAAGTAATAGACTCTGTTTACCCCATAATTCACTCTTCATGCTTGTTGTTAACAAAATCTTCAATTTGGATCTCCCCAAGCTTTACAAGGAAATCGTTAGTAATAGTCATGTGCAACGATTCCACTCGTATTGCCGGATATTGACTCTTTCGGCTCAACACATCCGCAACAACATTTTCCTTACCCGAATGGTAAAGTATCTCGCAATCATAATCCTTCAACAAATAGATCCACCGATGTTGACGGTTGTTCAATTCTCGTTGGTCAAAAATATGTTTCAAACTCTTATGATCCGAATAGATCCTACACTTGACACCATATAAGTAGTGAAATACTTGATATTTTTAATAGATAGCACATTCTTGCCTACTAGATATGAGAACTTTCTAAAAACCTTATCTTCTAGAGGCATAACAAAAGTTTGCTTGAGGACAAGCAAAATCCTAAGTGTGGATTACATAATAATACGCTAAAAGTCATGATTTTAACCGCGTTATACTGCCCATTTAGAAAACATTATCAAATAAAAAGATCAAAAAATACCTTTTCTTGGCTTATTTTGTAGATCTCGTAAAAGCAAATGCAATGGCACAAGAATCGAAGGTAACAGAGTTATAACGAAGAAACCAAAGCAAAAACAGTGAACGATCAAAAAACGCACTCCGGGCTCTTCTCACCATACAACCACTTGGCACCAACGTCTCAGCCATCCAAGAAGTGATGTCTTTTGTCGCCTTATTTCTGATAATGCAATAGTTTGTTCTAAAACGAAGTCTCTCGTGCTTTGCCATGCTTGTTAGCTTGGTAAACAAGTGAGACTTTCAATTTTTGTTTCTACTTCTAAAGCTAATGGTCCCCCAAGCTTATAGCTAATGGTACCCCTGTGTCTAATCCTACTCTTTATCACAGCCTTGCAGGTACTCTCCAGTACCTCACGTTCACCAGCCCAGATTTTTGTTATGTTGTTCAACAAATTTGCTTATTTATGCATGATCCTCGTGAGCCCCATTTTGCGGATCTCAAAAGGATATTGAGGTATGTTCAGGGTACACTTGATATAGTTCTTCAGCTGTTTTCATCATCCAAGACTTCTCTTATTGCATTTACGTACTCTGATGCTGACTAGGCAAGATGCCCTACCACTAGTCGATCTACATCTGGTTACTGCATATTTCTTGGCAACAATTACTGTTTTGGTCCTCGAAGCATTAGCACACGCCATCTCAATCTAGTGCGGAGGCTAAATATCATCGTGGCGTTGCTAACGTGGTTGCTGAGACTTATTAGATTCACAATCTTCTTAGTGAGCTACACTGCCCGTTCTTCGCAACCACACTTGTCTATTGTTGTTGAATAAGTTTTTGTTTGAATAAGTTTTGTTTGGTCCGATTCTTTAGGAAATAGAAGTCTTTGTTTTTTATTTGAATTAGTAGTCCTATTATTTGGCCATGATCCCAATATTCTTGGAATGGCATGTTGTGGTTTACTCTTTCTACTGGCTATATAATAGCTTGTGATTTCAGTTAATAATGCAAGCAATTCCAGTAATATTAGCATTGTTAGAGTTATCCCTTTCAATTGGTATCAAGAGCTCACATTTCGCAAAATCACTATACTACAAACTCTTCAAATCAAATGGTAGAAGACAGGAGACTCGTTCAAATTCCAAAATTCGATGGTCATTACGACCAATGGAGCAAACTCATGGAAAACTTGATCAAGGCAAAGGGTCTGTGGTATATTGTCGAGCAAGGGGTAGGAGAACCAAGGCCTGGAATCACGTTGAATGATGCACAACAGAAGCAACTCTATAGCAATCGAATGAAGGACCATCAAGTGAAGCATATTTTATTCCAGGCGTTAGAACGGGAGTTATTTGAGCAGATTCTGGATCGACACAGTTCCAAAGTAATCTGGGAAGCGATGAAGTCAAAGTTTGGTGGAAATTCGAGGGTAAAAAGGTCACTATTAAACTCTCTCTGTCGAGAGTTTGAGGTTTTGGCTATGAAGAATGATGAGAGTGTGGCTGCTTATTTTACTAGGGTGATGTCGGTGTCCAACAAAATGCGGAGTAATGGCGAAGAGATGTCGGACTCAAAAATTATGGAAAAAATCTTACGCACGCTAACTGAGAAGTTTACTTACATAGTCGTCTCAATCGAAGAAACACAGGATACCGAAAAGATGACTATTGATGAACTACAAAGCTCACTTGTAGTTCATGAGTAAAAATTTAAACGAGTGGTGACTGAAAGTGATGATCATGCTTTAAAAATAGACGATCATTCAGGAATGAGAGGACGAGGAAGGGGTCAAAGTTCATATCGTGGAAGGGGACGTGGTTGTGGTCGAAATAGCTTCGATAAATCTATAATGAGTGCTATAATTGCCATGGTTTGGGTCACTTTCAATATGAATGCCCCAAATGGAATAATGAGGCAAATTATGTTGATGATGATCACATGCTTCTGATGACTTACGAGAAGGTTAAAAACTATGGCATGCACAACGTATGGTTTATGGACTCGGGGTGTTCGAATCACATGTGTGGGGATTATGATTCATTTACTGAATTGGCTGAGACCTTCAAGCATACGGTGAGGCTGGGAAATGATAGCAGGGTGCAGATTGAAGGAAAAGGATCAGTTTCATTAGCAGTCAGTGGCATAAAATATGTGGTTCAAGATGTGTACTATGTTCCCTAGTTAAATAACAACTTATTAAGTGTTGGACAATTGCAAGAAAGAGGTTTGGCAATACTCTTCAAACACAACATGTGTAATATCTTTCATGATCAGCAAGGTAAAATAATGAGCTTAACCATGTCCACAAATCGAATGTTTAAGTTGTACACTAATGAAAATGAAGCTGACGAAGAGAAGTGTTTGAAGATAAACTATACTGATGTATCCAAGTTATGGCATCAGTGCTATGGACACTTAATTTATAAAGGGCTTCGCACGTTGTATTCAAAGAGCATGGTACATGGGTTACGAATGTTGTAGATGAAGAAGTGCATTGTGAATCTTGTATGAAAGGAAAACAACATAGAATTCCAATTCCCAAGCAAAGTTCGTGGAAGGCCAGTGAACGATTACAACAACCACATGCTGATCTTTGTGGACCTATATCGCCACCCTCGAATAGCAACAAGCGGTATGTCTTTTATATCATTGATGATTTCTCACGGAAAAGTTGGGTGTTTTTTCTTTCTGAGAAGTCAGATGCATTTTCACAATTTAAAGTATTCAAGTCACAAGTAGAGAATGAATCAGGCACAAATATCAAATATTTGTGCACAGACAGAGGCGGTGAGTTCAACTCAACCGAGTTTAAAGAATTTTTTGAAGAGAAAGGCATCAAACAGAAACTTACGACGGTATATACCCCATAACAAAATAGTATTGCCGAACGTAAAAATCATCCCATCATGAATCTAGTCCGAGCAGTGATGACCGATAAAAATGTTCCAAAAGTTTTCTGGCCCGAAGATGTAAAATGGGTGAATCACATTCTCAACCGATCACCTACTCTTATTTTCAAGCATATGACACCAGAAGAAGCGTGGAGTGGAACAAAAACCAATGTAGATTACTTTCGGGTATTCGGTTGTGTTGGTTATGTCCATATACCATATGCTAAAAGGAGCAAGTTAGAAGACAAGAGTGTTCGCTGTGTTTTGCTTGGTTTTAGCACCGAATCAAAGGAGTATCGCATGTATAACCCGGTGACCAAGAAAATTATTGTTAGTAGTGATGTTATGTTTGATGAAGAGTTAGCATGGGAGTGGAATGAATATAATGTTACTCATCAGGAAATGGAATTGGAATGGGGAGAAATAAATTCAAGTGATAATGACAGTGACGATGCACCTATCATAACAGACCCACTTAATCAGAATAGTGGTGTTGATATTACTGTTGTTTCGTCGACACAAGAAGACGGATCAAAATCAAGGGAGGGCAGACCCGAAAGACAGCGTAATCCTCCCATTTGGGCCCAAGATTATGAAAGTGGTGAAGGCTATTCTGATGAGGATGAGGCAAATATGATGTTGATGATTACATCTGATCCAACATGCTATGATGAAGCAATAAAACACAAGAATTGGAAGCTTGCTATGGATGAAGAAATTCGTTCGCTAGAAAAGAACAATACATGGGTATTAGTCGAACTACCTGACAATGCTAAATGCATTGGGGTCAAGTGGATTTACAAGACTAAACTTAATGAGTCTGGAAATATCGACAAGCACAAAGCAAGATTAGTGGTGAAAGGCTACACTCAAGAACACGGTGTTGATTACACTGAATTGTTTGCACCCGTTGCTCATCTAGATATGGTACGAATGATTGTTTCCTTGGCAGCCTCTAAAGGATGGAAAATACATCAACTTGATGTAAAGTCTGCCTTCTTGCATGGAAACTTAGAAGAAGATGTATATGTAGCACAACCGCAAGGATACATTAAAACGGGAAGTGAGCATAAGGTGTACAAGTTAAAGAAAGCTTTGTACGGGTTAAAGCAAGCACCAAGGGCATGATTCAGTCGAATCGAGGCATACTTTATTAAAGAAGGATTCATTGCTAGTCCAAGTGAGCAAACCCTTTTCGTAAAAAGGGAAGGAGGTAATTTTATTCTGGTTAGTATATATATGGATGATCTCCTTTTTACTAGCAATTGTGAAAGTATGCTGACCGAGTTTAAAAGTTCTACGAAATTAGAATTTGATATGTCAGACCTTGGAGAGATGAAATTCTTTCTAGGTATTGAAGTGTTACTACGTGAGGATGGGATCTTCATATGTCAGCGCAAGTATGCAAATGAAATAGTGGAATGATTTGGGATGATGGATAGTAATGGGGTTCATAATCCATTAACAGTGGACTTTAAAGTTGGCAAAGATGAAGATGGGTTTAAAATTGATTCAACTCAGTTTAAGCAAATTGTGGGCATCCGTATGTACTTATCAGCCACTAGGCCTGACATCATGTATGCAGTTAGCCTAAATAGTCATTTTATGTCATCACCCACACAATTACATTATTCAGTAGCAAAAAGGATACTTTGCTACATCATAGCAACAATGGATTATGGTGTGGTCTATAAAAGAGGAGGCAGCAGCAAATTGATAGGATATACGGATAGTGACTACGCCGGAGATGCGGACGATAGCAAGAGCACATCCGGGTATGTATTTATGATGGGAGAAGGTGCTGTGGCATGGTCATCAAGAAAACAGCCTATAAAAACACTTTCGTCCACAAAATCTGAATTTGTAGCAGCGGTTAGTTGCGCAGGTCAAGCTATTTAGATGAAAAAAGTATTGAAGGAAATTGGGCAAGACCAAGATGAGTGTGTGCTAATTATGTGTGACAACACATCTACGATCAAGCTATCAAAAAATTTTGTTTTCCATGGCCGAACGAAACATATACGGGTAAGGTATCACTTTCTACGAGATTTAACTAAAGATGGGATCGTGAAACTGGACTTCTGTGGAACTCAAAACCAGCTAGCTGATATAATGACCAAAGCACTCAAACTTGATAGTTTTCAAAGTCTGCGTAGAGGAATGGGAACGAAAGCTGCATCAGAATTGAACAGGCGTTTTTGGACATCTAGTTCAAGGGAGGGTTTGTTGAATAAGTTTTTATTTGAATAAGTTTTGTTTGGTCCGAGTCTTTAGGAACTAGAAGTCTGTGTTTGTTATTTGAATTAGTAGTTCTATTATTTGGCGATGATCCCGATATTCTTGGAATGGCATCAGTTAATAATGCAAGCAATTCCAGTAATATTAGCATTGTTAGAGTTATCCCTTTCAATTGTGACAATGTAGGTACAATATATCTCTCCTCTAATCCAGTCCAACATCAGGGGACCAAAAATATGGAGATTGATATTCACTTTGTTCGGGATGTAGTGACAAAGGGTCAATTTCGTGTTCTACATGTGCCTTCTTGCTGCTACTAGTATATGGATATCTTCACCATAGGCCTTCAGACTGCTTTATTTTATGAGTTTTGCTCTAGCTTGAGTGTCCATTCCACTCCTGCTCCAACTGTGGGGGGATGTTAATGTAACGACCCGACTTTTTTGACTTATATTTGTGCTTGTTAATTTCACGAAACTGCGTATTTGTGCGTACTGTGTTGGTTTATATTCTGGGATCATTACTCATATTGATTACTTTCGTTTATATTGTGTTATTAAGTACTTGGTTACTTAACTTGATCCTCGAATGCTTTTATGACCGTTAGTGTCACTTGATGTCTAGAACGAGCTATGTACTTTGGTACACGATTAACTTTTGTCATAATTGGAATATTATGACTACGTAATACAAATTGTTATTTCCTAATAACAATTACTTGGGTTTTTGGTTGCTTAATTACGCTTAGTAATTTACTAATGCACACTAGTTAGTCTTAGTGGACTTTCTACCTTATTAGACTTAAGCTCACCCTACTCTAGCTAATGGACTCTTAAATTAGCCCAACTTTAATAAGTTTATGACCCATATAAATGTAAGATAAAAACTCATTTATAAGAGCCAACATACTAGCATTTTTGATCACCATAATCACAAATGTTGCATGGGATCCTAACAATAAGCACCACCTTTAGATCACCACTAACCAAAAAGCAAAAAGATGTCCCCCTTGTCCCCCCCCCCATTTACCCACGGTTTTGGAAGACCACCACCACCATCACCACACTATAAATACAAGCCTTGATCATCCATTTTACACTTGATCTCATTCACATTTTACACACACTTACCCTCTAATTTTCTCTCTAGTCTTTCTCACTCTAAAAATTGTAAGTTTTAAATTTTCTTCTTCTTCTTCTCTTCTTCATGTACACGACATCATCATCATCATCATCATAAGATCAAGCTTTTTAGCTTCTTGATCATGTTATATCTTGTAGATTCAAACTTTGATTTGAATCCTTCAAGAACATGAAAGATTCAAGCTTTCTATCTTTGAATCTTCATTACTTTTGTTGGATCTAAGTTTTCTAACTTATTATCTCTCTTATTTTGTTAAAAGATCAAAACTTGTGTTTATGATCTTCATGAAACTTGAAGATCTAGCCTTTTGCTTTAAGGATCTTCAAGAACATTAAAGATCCAAGATTTCTAGCTTAGGGTTTCATTATTTTGTTTAGATCTTAGCTTTTTAGCTTATGGTCTCATTACTTTTACTAGATCTTAGCTTTCTAGCTTATGGTCTCATTAATCTTGTAAAGATCCAAGCTTTCTAGTTTAGGGTTTTCTTAATACTTGAGATCTAAGTTATTATTATAGATCTCACTTACTTGGAACCTTTTTGTGATTTTTGTGATGATAAATATCAAGTCTTAATCATCTCATATGATGAAGATGCATAAACTTGTGTCAAAAGGACAAATGTTGAAGCTTTATTGTGTTTATGCAATAAAGAGGCAACCTTGATGTTCAAAACTTGTAGAATGTTAGCTTTTACTCTTAGTTGTGTGTTGATGGTTGAAACTTGGTCAAAGTGATGCTAAAACATCAAAGAGTCGTACACTTGAAGCTTACACGCATCAAGGATGAGAACCGTAATGAGCATCAAGCAGCAAGAAACCCACCGGAGCACTTGTTTACTATTTTTTGGGTCTGATCAGACTCCTGAGACTTCTATAAAATTGATTTTCAGATAGTTCGTTTCGAGTAGATGACTTTTCATTTATGACTCTCTTAAATACGATATACGGTTTAGGATTTATAGCCTTCCGAATGTCACTACGCCTTTGTAACGACGTGCTGAAAATTCTGACCTACTCGCGCTTGAACCGTCGCCATGGTCAAACGACATAGAGTTAGGATCTGAAAATTGTACAGCGGTTAGAGGACTCACATACGGAGCCTTGGCCACTGACCACGCATCTTTTTGATTTGTATAGATGTTGTTACAGCTGTCTGAAGTCAGCCTATTGTTTCAATCTCTATTCTTGTTGAAAACTTACTTTAGCTTTTACGAATGATGATGATGATGATACTTAAGACTTAATTTATTCACTTTTAAACTTTTGGGGACAATATACTGACTTAGTGACCTTTGACTTAGGTTGACGAACTTTCGGACCGACTTACTACTTGCATACTTTTCATATCGACTTTTACTGCTAATTCACTGTGAGTTATAGCTTCCCTTTTTACTTTACTATTTTGGGACTGAGAATACATGCGCTTTTTATGTTTTACATACTAGACACGAGTACTTAAACTTTATATATGTGTGGGTGATATAACAGCACAAAGATTCCCCTTAGCACGGTAACGTTTAATCATTGGTTTTTGAACCGGTGAACGAGAATATTAGATATGGATCCATAGGGTTTGACATCCCCACTTGGGCTAGTCGTGCTAGCATTTAACGGGTGTTTGATACTTCGAGGACATACGCACTCGCCAAGTGTACTTTTAGGGGGTATTATTATTACGTTAAGTTAGTTACCGGGTGCCCACAGATAAGCATATACTTTATCATACTGATTTGAAACGCTGGTTGAAGCACTGAAATCTCGTGGTCTACATTATATTACTGATTACAAACAAACTATAGATCACCAACATTCGTGTTGACTTTTTAAGCATGTATTTCACAGGTACTTAGACGTTGTTGCTTCCGCTGTTAGACTTGCTGTTTTAGTCTTGCTGTTATAGACTTGCTGTTACAGACTCGCCTTGTTAGACTTCCGTTGCATTGTTTAGAGATGTCTCAATCATGGAACTTTTACTTTGTATTCACAACTTATATTACATTTAAACAATGGTTTTGTAATGACCTTTGTGTCACGTACTTATGTTAATGCTTTCTATTCGTAGAAGCACGTTATCCTTGTAAAACATTTGACGTTGGTAAAAACGTTACCTTTTCATGAATGAAAAACTTGTTTTAAAACAGTGTATAGTATTATACCGTGTAATGGACCTGTTGTTGATGATCCGTACATGATGATTTTGTACGGGGCGTCACAGTTAGCGAATATATATATTATATATTATAGGTCGTTGTTAGTCATAGCCCATATTAGTTTGTATCGGGCTTAGCCCATTTATCTTCTTTATATTCTATGCATTGTAACCATTGAGATCATAAAAAAATACCAATTTTCAATTATGAGAGCATCCTGATAGAGGGCGTCTCTAATTCCATGATAATTCCCAGCCGTTGCTTTTTCAGAATCATAAGCTCTTTAATAGTTTCATTCCTCTCCGTTTCCAACATAAAGAGCATTCTGTATTTAAGTGTAAATTTCTTAAGTACAAATCATTCCAAAGGAGGTGTTACTACCATCTCCTATTTTTCTGATAAAAGAATAATAGAATTTAAGTTCAAGAGAGTCAATTTCAAGGCCGCATTTGATAATACCCGTCCAAGAAGTACCCGAGAAAGCTTGCCTGAAACTGTCTAGACACGTGATACACCATCACGACCATAAATACTTTTGATGATTTTTACCCAAAGTGCATTTAACTCGACCCAAAATCTCCACCACCACTTGCCTAATAACGCTAACTCTTCTTTTTAAAAGACATAATGCATAGCCCACCCTCCTAGGGAAGAAGTATACTCTTCCTCAAAACTCACACGACCCTCCCCAAAAGAAACTTCGCCTCAAACACTCCACTTTTTTAATCACACATGGGGTGCACGAAATAGTGAGAAAAAAAATACATGGTCAAACTAGAGAGAATCGACTTTATAAGGGTTAACTAACCATTAAATGACTACAATGTGCTAGCCTTTCACTCCGATAACCTTTTTGTACTTTATCTATGACAATGTTCTAACTCCCGATTTTGTTCCTTTTGCTTCTAATTGGGAGCCCAAATAAGAGAAAAGAAAGGAGCCTACCTTGCATCCGATTCTAATTACCATACAACCCAAGTCTTAAAAAACCAAGTCTTCTTTGACAACACCGATTCCAATAAAATGAAGATTTACTCAAACTAATATTCAAACTAGAAATAGCCTAAAAAAATTTAAAAGCTTCATGATATTCATTACATTTTGCATATTCCATTGACTAAAAAGGAGAGTATCATCTGCATACCGTAGATGAAACAAGACCATCTTATTATTACCTACCTCAAACATCATTAAAAAGTCCATTTTTCACCGTGCTTTCATTTCCTTTTTTATATAAAATTTTTTAGAAAAATTGATAAAGATTAGATAGACCTTATGTAGAGTAATCAAATTTATGAAAGATTTAGGGGATTATATATTTGCAAGTATAACTTCACGGGTGGACTTAATTTTAGTAATTATACTTTATTGTTAAGGATGTGAAGTTTAAATTTTTACGAATTATAAAATTATCTTCTATAGTTTCATATAAATTTTTAATATGATGATGTCATAAATAAATATTATTCAAGCTTAAAAAATTTAAAAATAAATAGAAAAAATATAAGTCTCCCGTAATGATGTCATTAAAATAGTTAATTGTATTAAATATAAATATTAACATGTTAATTGGATAATATATGAAGCATTATGTACAACCTTATAATAAAACATATTATGACCATATGTATAATATTTGAAACATTATATACAACCTTAAGGTAAAACACCCCGATAACTATATGTACAATATTTGAAGAATCATGTACAACCTTATAATAAAATACTCACATAATCATATGTACAAACTTTAAAACAAATTGTATAATCTTTTACAAAACACCTCATGTATATATGTACAAACTTTAAAGCATATTGTACAACCTTCATATAATATTTGTATTTTAATTTTTGAAAAATTTTTAAGGGTAATTTATTATTATTAATAATTATTATTAAAAATATAAATACTAATTTTTAAAGCAAACTTTATAATTACCATATTAACTATTAAACAAAAATGATAAATAATACCAGAGGTATTTTCGTCATTGCGTCTTTCTTTTTTTTTAACTAACTTCCACTTTGCCAAAAAAAACCCCCACACTTTGTTCAAACATTAAAACCGGCCCCCCAAACAAGGGGGTAAAGTGCCAAATCAACATTTTCATAAAAAATCTTAAATAAACTCCACCCAAATATTCAACGGGTCATATCTTCTCGCTCGCAACGAGTTAAATTTTTCCGGCATCATCTTTAAACTCGAAATAATTTTACGAACATAATGTCACTAGCTATACGCAAAACGAATTCTTTTTGAAAAATGCTACATATTTGGGATACTTTTCATACACGTTGATTTTGCGTTAAATTTTTAAAAGTCGACAATTCCATAGCGAAACGTGAAGATGCACATTGTAGCGACCCGACAAAATCGTCATTGACGACGCCATCTACTTAGGTCCCGTTACGTGGTCATAAGTCTTTTAAAACAACGTTTGACCAAAATATGTCGCATTCATTTCAAAAGTAAGGATGTTTCAAGGTTTACAAAGTAGTTCAACAACTAGTTACATTACAATGTTTAAAGTATAATTGAAACATATGCGACATAATTTAAGAATAAGTCAAAAGACGCTCCACGTATGCATGTATACTCGACATCCAAGCAAGTATCAAAAATTATAGTGCGGAAGCATGTATCGCTTAGCATTCAAGGACCTGAGAAAAACATAGAAAATCTGTCAACGAAAACGTTGGTGAAATCATAGGTGTATTTGTAAAGTATGTATTTGAACCACAAGATTTAGTATAAATTGATTATCAAGCGTATACATCCCAAAGATGTTATTTGTATCACGAGCACCCAATTACCAAAGCTAAACTGAATCTTACCTCTGCATAATAGTGTTAGAACATACACTATACCGATAAAATTATATTTCATTCGCTAAGGGTAGCGAACCGTCCGAATGAGGGTTCGTTAAACCTGTATGGCCACACAACATAAGTTCTCGCTTACACCCTGCAAGTGTAACTAATGATAATTGGACTTGAAGATTTTTGTTCTAACTCGTATGTATCTTTGCTTTGGTATTTGTGTTCAAAGTATAAAAATATAAAGCGTTTATGTTTTCTTATCCCAATAATTGTATAAAAGAGTAAAAGTGGGACTATGATCTCACCTTGAGTGCACGAGTAATAAAGTACTTCATAAGTAAACATGTGCAAGGACAATTGCTAGTCTTGACCTAAACAAGTAGGTTGTATCAATAACGGTAAACACGATGGGTCAAAGTTGTTCAATTAGTCCTATGGCTCTTTACGACTCGATTACATATAGCATGTGAATTACGTTGCCAAGTTTCATGCATGATTCAAATATAAAAGTATGTTAGGATGTTTGCATAAGTATTTGGTTAAGTTTAAACGAAAGTCAACTTTGGTCAAGTCAAAGTCAACGAAAAGTCAACACGTTCGGGTCGGGTCCCGAACTATTATTCTGAGGTTTTTAATCATATATGAGCATGTTAGAACAAGTTACATGTTAATCGGAGGTGCGTAGTGTAGTTAGAATTTAACAGTAAACGACCAACCAAGTCAGAATCCTGCAGTTCATTTGGACGGTGTCTGGAATGTCTGGACGACGTCCAGCTGTGAAGGGCTGGATGGCATCCAACTTTTTACACGGCATCCCGAATGATACACAGAACCTGCTTTCCTGAAATCACTAAGTGCACGAACCAAACTTCAAACAATCTCATTTTACGATCCGCAAATGATCAAAACATGTATCCTATATCATTGGAAAGGTATTTTGACGAGGAAAATAACTAAACACATTTCATCAATCAATTTAACATTTACAACAACAAAAATCACATTAAATTCTCACCATTTTACATTCAAGTTCATTAAATGCATTTCATGATTCGGGCAACCAATTTACATGTATGATATGCCGTTTCGAAGGTAATTAAACACACATTGCAACTAAACACTTATCAACAACATTTCATAGCATTTAATGCATCAAAGTTCATAATCGAGTCTATCAAACCCTAACCCAAATCACCAAAACAATAATCATGTTAATGAAGTTTCCTTAATCAACCTACACATCAAAATGAAGCTAGTGATGCTAGTAACACATTTAATACATGAACTTTTAACATTTAACAACATTTAAGCAACCAAATCACAAAATCAAACACACCAACTTTCAAGTTCATCCTAGTTACTTAAAATAATAAGATCGGACATATAAATCACATATTCATGTTAGACTTGAGCCATAGACACTAATTAACACCTTTATAAGTCAAAATCATCAAGAACACAAAATCTAGTATTTTTAGAAAGTTACCCAAATTTGATGAAATTGGTATGGAATTGAAGAGGAAGATGCAAGGATTCCAAATATGTAATTTGTTTTGATGTTTGATTACTAACTTGAAAATGGATGATGAATCTTTGAATTGGTGTTTGAGAGAAAAGTTGAAGTATTGAAAGAGAGACGGAGGTGAATGAATGAATGAGAGTTCATGGTTGACTAGTTGACCTAGTCAAGAGTTTGGTCTCTTGGCAAGTTTAGTCCCTCGACTTTAAAAGCGGGTGCGTGAATTACCTAAACGAGTTATTTTAAAACGCATTTTAACAGAAGATGTTATAATCATATAACGGACTTTAAATAAATAAATGGAAAGTAAACGGAAAAAGGCGGGATGTGACATTATCTACTCCTTAAAAGAAATTTCGTCCCGAAATTTAAGTAGGCGTAGTAGTCGTTGTTTCTTCCTCGAGATCTTGCGTTTCCGAATCCACGAATAAATGAGGGTATTTCCTTTGCATTTGATCTTGCCTTTCTCAAGTAAACTCGGGTCCCCTTTTGGCATTCCAACGGACCTTGACAATCGGAATTCGGCTTTGTTTTAGCGTTTTGACGGAGTGGTCCACAATTTCAACCGGTTCCTCCATAAAATGAAGTTTGTCATCAATAGTAAGCTCCTCAAGGGGGAAGACGAGTTCGGGTTCGGCAAAACACTTCATCAAATTTGATACATGGAAAGTAGGATGAACGGAGCTCAGTTGAGGCGGAAGATCTAAGCGATAGGCAACGGTTCCAACACGCTCCAAGATTTCGAAAGGACCAATATACCGCGGATTTAGTTTCCCGTGTTTCCCGAAATGGATTACACCTTTCCAAGGTGCGAATTTTAACATTACGCGATCACCGACTTGGAATTCGAGGTCGTTGCGTCTAATGTCGGTATAGCTCTTTTGATGACTACGGGCCGTCCTAAGCCTATCTCGGATTTAAACGATCTTCTCGGTTGTTTCATGAATGAGTTCGGGTCCGGTGATTTGTGTGTCGCCTACTTCGGCCCAACAAAGAGGTGAACAACATTTTCGGCCATATAATGCTTCGAATGGTGCGGCATTAATACTCGCGTGATAACTATTGTTGTAGGAGAATTCGGCGAGAGGCAAGTGCTTGTCCCAAGCTTTTTCGAAATCGATAACGCAAGCTCGTAGCATGTCTTCCAAGGTTTGAAGTATGCGGTGCTCATGTCTAAACGCTTTCCCAACGCTTCTTATAAAGTACGCCAAAATCTAGAAACAAAACGGCCATCTCGGTCAGAAATAATCGATAAGGGTACACCGTAACGGGCGACGATCTCTTTAGTGTAAAGTTGTGCAAGTTTCTCCATTTTGTCGGTTTCCTTCATGGCTAGGAAGTGGGCGGATTTGGTGAGATGGTCTACAATAACCCAAATAGAATCATTACCGCTCGCCGTTCTTGGTAGTTTTGTGATAAAATCCATCGTTATTCTCTCCCACTTCCATTGTGGGATTTCGGGTTGTTGAAGTAGCCCGGACGGTCTTTGATGTTTGGCTTTGACCTTGGAGCAAGTTAGGCATTTTCCAACATAAGTAGCGACGTCCCTTTTAATGTTCGGCCACCAATATTGTTCTTTGAGGTAGTGGTACATCTTATTGACACTGGGGTGAATCGAATATCTTGACTTATGGGCTTCGTCTAAAATAAGGCTTCGTAGGTCCCCATAACTAGGTACCCAAATTCTTCTGGCAAAATATCGGAGTCCGGTTTCTTTAACTTCGAATCGAGAGGTGAGGATGTTCAAGTGTTCGAGAGAGATGTTTTCATCCTTGAGAGCCTCGTCTTGGGCTACATGAATTTAACTATTGAGATTGGTGTGGATGGTGATGTTTAAAGCTCAGACACGAAGAGGCACCGCTCTTTCTTTTCGATAAAGATAGTACTCTTGTTTCCATAAAGATAGTGTGTCCAAATTTTAAGTGCAAAGACAATGGCTCCGAGTTCGAGATCATGTGTTGTGTAGTTTCATTCATGAATTTTTAGTTGTCGAGAGGCATAAGCAATGACTTTCTTTCGTTGCATCAATACACACCCAAAACCATGTTTCGAGGCATCGCAATATACAACAAAATCATCATTGCCTTCGGGAAGTGACAAGATAGGAGCGGTGGTTAGCTTTGTCTTCAAGATTTAAAACGCGGATTCTTGCTCTGTCGCCCAAATGAATTTCTTTTCCTTGTGAGTTAACGCGGATAGAGGACGTGCAACCAAAGAGAAGTTTTCGATGAATCTACGATAGTACCCGGCGAGACCCAAGAATTGACGAATGTGGGTAGGAGTAGTGGGGGTCTTCCATTTGCTAATGGCTTCGATTTTTACGGGATCGACTTTAATACCTTGATCACATGCAACATGACCAAGAAATTGAACTTCCATCAACCAAAATTCACACTTGGAGAAGTTGGCATAGATTCGTTCTTGTCTCAAGAGTTAAAGCACAAGTCGGAGATGTTGTTCGTTCTCTTCTTCACTTTTAGAATAGACCAAAATATCATCGATGAACAGGATAACGAATTTGTCGAGGTATGGTTTGCACACGCGGTTCATAAGATCCATGAACACCTTCGGTGCGTTAGTGAGACCAAATGGCATTACAAAAAATTCATAACTACCATAACGAGTCCGGAAAGCGATTTTGGAGACATCTTCCCCCTTAACCCTTAATTGATGATAACCTGAGCGGAGATCGATTTTTGAATATACACGAGATCCTTGTAATTGATCAAAGAGGTCATTGATGCGTGGAATAGGATATCGGTTCTTAACCGTCAATTTGTTTAGTTCACGATAGTCGATACACATTCGTAGGGATCCATCTTTCTTCTTAACGAATAAAATCAGAGCGCCCTATGGTGAATGGCTAGGTTGGATAAAACCACGGTCAAGTAGTTCTTGAATTTGACTTTGCAATTCTTTCATTTCGGATGGAGCAAGTCTATACGATGCACGTGCTATGGGTGCGGTTCCCGGAATAAGATCGATTTGGAATTCTACCGATCGATGAGGTGGAAGACCCGGCAATTAGTCGGGAAATACATCGAAAAAGTCACTAACAATTGGCACATCATTGATATGCTTCTCGTCGATCTCAACTTTCTTAACATGGGCTAGAATCTCGAAACAACCTTTACGAAGGTATTTTTCAACTTTAAGGCACGAGACGAGGTTGAGTCCGGTGCAACTCTTATCGCCATAGACAATCAAGGGTTCACCATTCTTGATAGGAATTTGAATTGCTTAATGATCACAAAGAAATGTGAGATTTCATTTTGGCTAGCCAATTCATACCAATGATTACATAAAAACTCCTTAGTTCTATAGGTACACCCCCGGTAAAATTTGTCGGCACTCATTAGTTTTTCGTTGGCCACTTCAATGGTATAAGTAGTATCTAGTGGGAGCGGTGGAGTGCTAAAAGAATGAGTCAAAGTCTTGGTTACAAAACTCTTATCGGCACCCGAATCGAATAAACAAGAGACATAAGAATCGTTGAGAAGGAACGTACCCGTGACTAGTTCATTGTCATCACGGGCTTCCTCGGTGTTGATGTTGAAAGCTCGGCCGAGTGTATTGGGTTAGCTTTCTTCTTTGGGCACGCATTCCTATAATGACTTGGTTGGCCACATTCATAACAAACACCCGGTCTTGGTGCATTGGGCCCATTTTGAGCAACGGGGGCGGTATTCCTACAATCGTGGGCCACGTGGCCACTCCTTTGACACTTGATGCAAAATGGTTTGCCACATTTACCAAGATGATGTTTGTAGCACTTGTGACAATAAGGCAAGTTTCCGGCATAACTCTTCTTGCCGTCGGAGGTGAAAGGCTTTTTGGTGAAGTTGTTGTTGTAGTTGCTTGATGGAGTGGCTTCCCATTTTCTTTTGTTGCCACCCAACTTATCCTCGACTTTAGGTGCCGGTACTACGATTTTGTCCAACGTTTCAATCAATTTGCGGGCCATATTCAAAGCTTCTTGATGATTAGTGGGTTTGGATGACATTACTCCGTGTTTGATGCTCTTTGGAAGACCATCCATGTAAAGTTCAACCCTTAAAGACTCGGGGTTCACAAGATTTGGGCACATCAAGGCTAGTTCGGACGATCATTGATTATAAGCCTTGAGGTCGTTTCAGGCCGCTTTTAGAGTTTTTAGCTCTTGTTCGAGCTTTCGGGTTTCCTCGCGCGGAAAGTATTTGGTGATCATCTTTTCTTTCAAATCGGACCAAGAGAGAGCGTGGGCTTCATCGGTACCCACCGATTGTACAAACGTGTTCCACCACGTGAGAGCGATACCGGCAAACATGTGGGTGGAATATTTAACCTTGTCTTGGTCCCGGCAACCGCTTATGCTAAAAACGGCTTCCGTTTGCTCAAACCATCGAGTGAGAGCAACCGGCATCCGGTCCCATCAATAGTATGAGGTTTGCACCCCATGAAAGCTTTGTAGGAGCATCCCTCATTTGAGTTACCGGCTCCATTGTTGTTGTTGTTGTGGTTGTTATTGTTGTTGTTGTTGGAAGAGTGACCGTCCATGGCCGCATCCACGGCGGTGGCTATCATTCGTTGTAGAGCTTGTTCGGGTGTTTCATGGAGTGGTACACGGCGAGGAGGCATTGTTCCTTCAAAACACGAGAATATCGTTGATTAGTATTCTCAATAATACTAACCGTGATATGGAATGAGGATAAGGAGAAAATTTTCCTTGACTCGCCTTAAATTCTTCATGTCATAATGTCGGAACGTTCATATGAGTCACCGTAATCTAATCCCAGAAATTATATTACCCTAATTCATATGTGCATTCGACATTTTTTCACTAAGTCAAGGTGGCGTGTCAATCAAATTAAACAACGTGAGATTAAGATGGGATAAAAGTTAGATATGAATAGAAGAGTTCGAGTATAAATGCACAAGTAGTCAAGTAATTCCTACTTCAAGTCTATATGTCGGTTGTAGTCTAGACTCACTAATGTACCCTACGACTCGGGGTTGACACCAATGAACTCTAAATCCCTATAACCAACGCTCTGATACCATCTGTAGCAACCCGACAAAATCGTCATTGACGGAGCCGTCTACTTAGGTCCCGTTACGTGGTCATAAGTCTTTTAAAACAACGTTTGACCAAAATATGTCGCATTCATTTCAAAAGTGAGGATATTTCAAGGTTTACAAAGTAGTTCAGCAACTAGTACATTACAATGTTTAAAGTACAATTGAAACATATGCGACACAATTTAAGAATAAGTCAAAAGACGCTCCACGTATGCATGTGTACTCGACATCCAAGCAAGTATCAAAAAGTATAGTGCGGAAGCATGTATCGCTTAGCATTCAAGGACCTGAGAAAAACATAGAAAATCTGTCAACGAAAACGTTGGTGAAATCATAGGTGTATTTGTAAAGTATGTATTTGAACCACAAGATTTAGTATAAACTGATTATCAAGCGTATACATCCCAAAGATGTTATTTGTATCACGAGCACCCAATTACCAAAGCTTAACTGAATCTTACCTCTGCATAATAGTGTTAGAACATACACTATACCGATAAAATTATATTTCATTCGCTAAGGGTAGCGAACCGTCCGAATGAGGGTTCGTTAAACCCATATGGCCACACAACATAAGTTCTCTCTTACACCCTACAAGTGTAACTAATGATAATTGGACTTGAGAATTTTTGTTCTAACTCGTATGTATCTTTGCTTTGGTATTTTAGTTCAAAGTATAAAAGTAAGTATAAAGCGTTTATGTTTTCTCATCCCAAGTAATAGTATAAAAGAGTAAAAGTGGGACTATGATCTCACCTTGAGTGCACGAGTAATAAAGTACTTCACAAGTAAACGTGTGCAAGGACAATTGCTAGTCTTGACCTAAACAAGTAGGTTGTATCAATAACGGTAAACACGATGGGTCAAAGTTGTTCAATTAGTCCTATGGCTCGTTACGACTCGATTACATATAGCATGTGAATTACGTTGCCAAGTTTCATGCATGATTCAAATATAAAAGCATGTTAGGATGTTTGCATAAGTATTTGGTTAAGTTTAAACGAAAGTCAACTTTGGTCAAGTCAAAGTCAACGAAAAGTCAACACATTCGGGTCGGGTCCCGAACTATTTTTCTGAGGTTTTTAATCATATATGAGCATGTTAGAACAAGTTACATGTTAATCGGAGGTGCGTAGTGTAGTTAGAATTTAACGGTAAACGACCAACCAAGTCAGAATCCTGCAGTTCATTTGGACGGCGTCCAGAATGTCTGGACGGCGTCCAGCTGTGAAGGGCTGGACGGCGTCCAACTTTTTAGACGGCATACCGAATGATACACAGAACCTGCTTTGCTGAAATCACTAAGTGCACGAACCAAACTTCAAACAATCTCATTTTACGATCCACAAAGATCAAAACATGTATCCTATATCATCGGAAAAGTATTTTGACGAGGAAAATAACTAAACACATTTCATCAATCAATTTAACATTTACAACAACCAAAATCACATTAAATGCTCACCAGTTTACATTCAAGTTCATTAAATGTGTTTCATGATTCGGGCAATCAATTTACATGTATGATATGTCGTTTTGAAGGTAATTAAACACACATTGCAACTAAACACTTATCAACAACATTTCATAGCATTTAATGCATCAAAGTTCATAATTAAGTCTATCAAACCCTAACCCAAAACACCAAAACAATAATCATGTTAATGAGGTTTCCTTAATCAACCTACACATCAAAATGAAGCTAGTGATGCTAGTAACACATTTAATACATGAACTTTTAACATTTAACAACATTTAAGCAACCAAATCACAAAATCAAACACACCAACTTTCAAGTTCATGCTAGTTACTTAAAATAACAAGATCGAACATATAAATCACATATTCATGTTAGACTTGAGCCATAGACACTAATTAACACCTTTATAAGTCAAAATCATCAAGAACACAAAATCTAGTGTTTTTAGAAAGTTACCCAAATTTGATGAAATCGGTATGGAATTGAAGAGGAAGATGCAAGGATTCCAAATATGTAATTTGTTTTGATGTTTGATTGCTAACTTGAAAATGGATGATGAATCTTTGAATTGGTGTTTGAGAGAAAAGTTGAAGTATTGAAAGAGAGAAGGAGGTGAATGAATGGATGAGAGTTCATGGTTGACTAGTTGACCTAGTCAAGAGTTTGGTCTCTTGGCAAGTTTAGTCCCTCGACTTTAAAAGCGGGTGCGTGAATTACCTAAACGAGTTATTTTAAAATGCGTTTTAACGGAAGATGTTATAATCATATAACGGACTTTAAATAAATAAACGGAAAGTAAACGGAAAAAGGCGGGATGTTACACACATATATTGTTAACTTAAAATAACATTTAAATCATTCACGGGTTATACCTTTTAGTTCGACTCGAGTTGTGCTTCGATGACATCATCGTTAGCCACGAAATAATTTTACAAACTAAACGCAATAAAATACAAATATGAGTTCTCTTTACGGAATTAATTACGTTACATAAATGTCTCAATAAATGGTTGTAATGTAGGTTTTTATAAGAAGGAAAACAGTAATTGTGATCAAAATTGAAAAATGATTGCGAGGGAATGAATGTAGTTCATTTATTCTGATCAAATTAAGTATATCAATATGTTTGTAAAAATAACGAAAAGTTTCTTAATCGGAATTCTTGTTTCCACGGTTCGTTAAACTAAATGACTTTAATATTTACATTCACTTAATATATAAAATATATCATTAAAGTGTTTCGCTTAAACAAACCGGTAGTTCCACGAATTATTTCAGTAATAAATTATTAAAAGGCTTCCGGCTTGTATTTCAATCTCATGTACCCTTTTTGATAGGGGGATGATTCTCACAAACACACTTTTTTGATCCTCACACACCAATTGAGTATTATTAGAAGAGTAAAAGGTTAAAATTGGTGTGTAAGGATCAAAAAATTGTGTGTGAGAATCATCTCCCTTTTGATATGAGTATATAATATATAATACCAATAAGACTTATTTTGCCTTTTATAAGGAAAGAAAAAAAATTGAAACAAAAAATCTCAGTTGGCCACGGGGTCAAGAGAACGTGAGAGAGGTGGGTGCATTGTTATTCTGATGTTGTGGATCTTTTTGTCATTTTTTTCTTTCTAAAATAAATAAAAATTAATTAAATATAAACCATCTATATTTTAAAAAGCTACTGTATATCAACAACATAAATATTCACACTTTTATTTCACAACTTCCTCTCTTCTATTTCTCCCTTGTTCCAGGAAGCAAACATATCATCTTCTCCGATACTTTCTAGAGGGAGAAAGCGATAAATTTATTTAAAAATATATATAAAGATAGTATCAACAGAAAATGGAAGGTGAAACAATTTCAAGATTCAAGAGAATATGTGTTTTTTGTGGAAGCAGCTCAGGGAAAAAACCAAGTTACCAAGAAGCTGCCATTGAGCTTGGCAAAGAACTGGTAAATTATATTATTATATACACATTTATTTATAGCCTTTTCATCTTCTTTTTCAAGATTCTTTATGCATGTACAGTGTGCAACTATAAAGGCAGCATTTTTTCAAGATTTTAAGAACCCATTGTTAAACAACCATTGTAGATCAAAACCCATCACTGTTTCATGCTAGTTTCTTGATTTAGTACTATAAAAATTGAATCTTTTTACAGGTTTCATGCAAAGGTTTCTTTTTTATCATCTTATTTCAACCTATTTGATGAATTTAAAACATACCCATTTCAATGTTCCTTAAGATTAATGTTCTTAGATGATTTGTTGATAAATGGTTAATGGAAGTTAGGGATTATGTTTGGCATGAGAGAGAGAGATTATGGGTTAGAGAGAGAAACTGCTAGCTGTAACCTGCTGTCAGTTGAGCAGCCTTCTTGCATGATCTAAGTTTATGGTGGGAGGTTGTAAGAAACCGAATAAAAAATTAAAATTTTTATATAAAAAAGACAAAGAAGTTGGAAAAAAACAACAGAATAGAATGGTGTTTGTTTGTGTGCCTATGAATGGGGAACCAAACGTGCCATTTTAGTATAATGGGTATATCTTAAGCATGTATATACCGCTTTTTTTTTAATTTTTTTACCATCCCATGATCATATATGTTCATGGGGTTCAATGAAATCGGTTCAACTAATAAAAAAATAGAATCTTGGAAAAAGGGTTGTGTTGTTTGTTTAATTAAGGGTAATGATTATGATGGGTTTAGTTTCTTAATTGTGGAAATTAAATGGTTGGATTATGTGGTACTGTAACACGTGTCAAATGGTTATTAAATGTTTAATTGCACTGCAAATTGGAAGGTGGAGAGAAGGATTGATTTAGTCTATGGAGGTGGCAGCGTGGGTCTGATGGGTCTTGTTTCTCAGGCAGTTCATGATGGTGGGCGCCATGTTCTAGGGTATGCTCTCTCTCTAGCCATTTAATGTGCCTATGCATCTATATATACTCTATGTAATTTATCATCATTATAGTTTAGTTATATAAAATCATAAAGAAAAATGTTACACTTGCAACATTTTTATTAAACAAAAATAGATACAAAATGAGATGTATTACATTCCTAATTCCTAAAGAACAATAAAAAGAGATAAAAATGATTTTTTTAGTCCACATACATTACTCCACATCACTTTGTATACTTGTGTTGTAAAATGAACAAAAACATGTGTTAAGTACCAAAAGGTAAATAGATTTCAAGGAACATTTTTGGTGTTGGTAAATGGTAAGTATATTATTCTTTTGGAAGAAAAATAAAGTTAAGATTGATGATTGATGTGTGGATTTATTTGGTTAAAACGGCAAGAAATGGTATAGTATGTTTCCAAGAGAGACATCTATCATTTTCATTTCATAATTTTGTGTTTTCTTGCCCCTTTTGTGATATAAGGTTTCTTTTGCATTCCTTTGAACACTTTATCTTTCATGGTCAACGTGACTAGCATTTTAACTTTGATATAACTTTAAAATTTTTAAAGTGATTTAACTTTTCTTATGTTTGGGTTATTCACAAGGGCGAGTAATAATAATTTTATTCTAGTGTACGCGATCGAATCAGATTAATACGTAACAGTTTCAAATTTTTCCGTGACCAATAAGATTCGACTCCAAGACCTGTTGTAGGATTAGGGCCCTAACCACTTGACACTTACGATGTTAAAAATGAAAAGATGTACTAGTAATTGCAGGTTAAGCATTTACAATTTTGACATTAAAACAAGAATTACCCAAAGGTGTTCATGCATGTTTCACGGTACTCGATGCAAAATGAGGTGTTGCAGACATCATGGGATCAAATGCTTAAAAAAACTCTGATGTGTACTTAATTAAGCTATTTGTCATTGTGTTCTTTCACCTTTTCCCTGTTGAAAACTGCACATAAACATCAAGTTATCATAAAGTTTTGACATCTTTATATTTTATGGAAGATTGAAAACATAGTCCCACACTTAAAAAAGCATGGGTTTTGTATAAAAAAAGGTTTTCTTGATTACACAATTTAATGAAAGCATATTTTGTTTCATTTCATCATAGAGAAGAACATTCATATTGGTCTGTCAGTCCACACAGGGACTTTGTATATGCAAAGTTAAAACAAATCATATAAAAAGTTGTCTTATGTTTTAAAAAGTATGGAACCTTTTAAGCAGTGATTCAAGTATGTCTCTCCCAGCTTTTTTTATAGTAGTACTAAAGTAAAAAAGGAAAAGCCTCGTGCAAATATACCTTAACTAAGTAATAAGTTATGTGTAACAATAACAAATATATATTTATATTTTCCATAAAATGACTTTAAATGGTAAACTTGTAAATAGTAAGAAATTGTAAGTTTGTTACATTTGGTGGTAAAATAAAAAACAAGTCATATAAAAAGTTGTCTTTTGTTGTAAAAAGTATGGAACCTTTTAGGCAGTGATTCAAGTATGTCTCTCCCAACTTTTTTTATACTAAAGTAAAAAGGAAAACTCTCATGCAAATATAACTTAACTAACGGGGGATGATTCTCACACACATTTTTTTGATCCTCACACACCTATTTTAACCTTTTACTCTTCTAATAATACTCAATTGGTGTGTGAGGATCAAAAAAGTGTGTGTGAGAATCATCCCCTTAACTAATAAGTTATATGTAACAATAAAAAATATATTTATATTTTTCCATAAAATGACTTGAAATGGTAAATTTGTAAATAGTAAGAAATAGTAACTTTGTTACATTTGGTGGTCAAATAAAAAATTGGTGTTTTGTATGAACAGGTAAAGAAAGTATTATAATATCATGGTTCTTTGAATATTTTGCCTCCAATTTGTGTGAAAAGCATGAAACCTTTTTAAGGCAGTGATTTAAGTATCTCTCTCCCACACAAACCTCTTTGATTGAAAAGGGAAAATCATATGTAAAATGACAATCCTACCCTTTTAGTTAGACTACTACAAGGCCATTTTGGATCCATTGCATGTCTTTCTGATCCTGCAAATGTAACTTGTACTGTACAACCTTTTGTTGTAATGGGATATCTTTTTTGTTTCTTGCAGGGTTATACCAAGGACTCTGATGCCCAGAGAGGTATATTTTAGGAACCTTCAAATCAAATATTTCAATTTATGTTTGTTTTCCATATATAAATGCAACTAACATACTCACATTTGAAAATGCTATTTTGACTTGTGCATTGTGCTTTTAAAGTTGTACATTAATCTGAATTTGGAAATTGGGAAGAAAATGACATTTAATAAAATATGTATATGTATATCTTTATAGTGATTGGACATGTCATGATACAAACTGCATTTACTCAAACTCTAACAGTCTAACTTCCCTTTCACACCAATTTCTACAAATTATGTCTTTCTTACTTTTGGACCATAAATAGCAATAAACAAACTAGTTATTTCTATACTACTATGGTTGCTAGTTCAACTCTAACTGAATTTAGTTCACTATAGTTACAAACTTGAAATAGAAAATTATACTTCCGTAGTTATGAACTATTTAATTCATGTTTACTCTCAACTAGATGTAGAAATATTTTTATATCATGACAATAAATTAAAAAAACATTAGAATAACAGAAGAAAATGGATCAGATCAAATGAATATAACATCATTTTTCGTAGGATATTTTAATATGTTAATGTTATGAAATCTAGTGGCTTGTTCATATATTTTTGTGGTAACAGATAACTGGGGAGACAGTTGGTGAAGTAATAGCGGTTGCTGATATGCATGAACGAAAAGCCGAGATGGCTCGTCAAGCTGATGCCTTTATCGCACTCCCGGGTATAAGATTTTTTTAAATTCTTTAATAAGATTCAAAATCTTGAAAAATAGTATCACATTGGATGAAACTTTTGCAGGTGGTTATGGTACTCTTGAAGAACTGCTAGAAGTCATCACATGGGCTCAACTCAAAATCCACCATAAACCAGTAAGAAAAATAGCACCTTTAATAAAAAAAGATTTGATTTTTGCTTATGTGATTATGAACAATGCAAGGAATAGAAAAGGCATCTTTTTGGTCAAATGTTGCTAATATAGAAGAATAAGATGCATGTGGGTAGATGGTTTAGAAGATATGTTGCATCATCATATAAACAGAATTTTTGAAATTTAATTAATTATTTTATTAATTAATCTTATGGGTCCATAGGAGTAAGTTGTGAATATTGTTATGTGGGTCTCATTAATTAAGAACAGTATCTTATATTATGGATCATGTCCTACAGGTTGGTCTGTTGAATGTGGAGGGTTACTATAACTCATTGCTGTCTTTCATAGATAAGGCGGTTGACGAAGGATTTATCTCACCAACCGCTCGTCGAATTATCGTTTCTGCCCCGTCTGCTAAACAATTGGTCAGGCAACTTGAGGTTAGTTTTCTTGAAATCTACAAATTTAGGTCATACACAACATACTAAATATAGTTGAGATCAAGAAACTATAAAAATACATATATATTGATATGGATTACAGGAATTTGTTCCGGAGTATGATGAAATTGTATCGAAGTTGACATGGGACGACGTGGATAGACTAAATTATGTCCCGGAGGCTGAAGTCCCAGTTTCGACGTGAAAATGACTTGAAAATGTGGTGGATCGTAATTTTTTTGGTGATCGAAATTAGTAGTCGGATAATATATATATGCTTGGGGGTATATATGAATGATGATGATATATATAGACTAATGAATGGTATGGTATGGCACATCTCCAGGGGCAGGGCCTGTTTTGGTGTTTTGGGAGATTATAATAATCTCTGTAACATTACTTTTAAAAAGTTTCATGTAAATGATGTGGGGATGATGCTATGGTTTATTACTTTTTGCAACTTTTAATGGATATTTATCATTCTATAACTCTATTTTCCCTTGCCCTGTGTATCTTATGTTATCTTTTTCTACGTTACAAACAAATTGCAAGTATCATTTATTTTATGTCACCTTCAAGTTATTGTATAACAAATTCAATATCTTATTTTCATCAGGAGTACTATATTTGAGGAATCTTTTAGCAAATATAATATAATAATGTTATTAATATCTTAGTTTAAAGTTAAAAAACAATTTAAGTCTGTAAGTTGGCATATAGGCATGTAACATGAGTACTATTTGAAAAAAGGTTTGATTTTTTTAGATTCAAAGAAACAAAAAGGAAATTAATAAATCAAATACAAGTTTATTACAATTCCAGACACTAAACTCATTATTGAATAAGTAAAACTTTATACATATTTAATACCTTAGAATAAAACTTGCAGATTTATGTGAGACAAAGAGCATAAAATATAAGCAATCATACATTTGTTTTATGTGTAATAGTTTAAACATTGAATAGCAACCACCAACAGGCAAGTTACATTGCAACACCCAGACCTCCTGTTTCATACTTATATATTGGCCCCCACCATCAACATTTCCGATTGTAATCTTTTAGGCCTCATTTTATTATATGCAATTACAATCACGCACCTTACTTTTATTTTAATTTAATAATTTAAATTTTAAGCTGTTGCCCTTAGATTTATTTTATAATCCATGTGTTGAAATTCACAAGGTGTTTTGAGATGTATACCCCCTTTATTAATAGAAACCAAAGATAAAACATAAGATAAACTGATAAACAGGTCATAATTGTCACCTATAGACTAAGGGGTACCTTTTTTCGTATTAAGTCATATATTCATTCGCCTCTTAATAGGAATGGGTGTCTGATTCTATGTCTCCTGGAAGCACACTAATTTTCAGATTAAGTGACAGATTAAGTGACAAATAAACAACAATTTTACTTGTTGAATTAAGAGTTGTACAGAAACACAAATCATTAAGTGAAAAGTAAACAAGCCCTAAGCCTTCAGATCGCCGAGCAGAATGCTAACAACGAATGCATAACATTTCGCAGTCAAAAATAACAGCCCAATTAAAAAATTTGACCTCAGTACTTGATGTATTGAATAAAACACAACGGGTAACATTTTCTTGTTCCGGCAAGTTCACAAAAGCCCGAAAAAGAAAATACTCCCAAAACTCAATTCATTAAAGAACAGATCATACAAAAACCACTCTACCAATTTTTCTAAACCAACAATGAAGATATGACATATTTGTTTTCTTGAGGACACTTACATAATCATATGGCGGCAAAGTATTCCTTGCTGAGTTTAGAATCGGGCTTCATTGTCTTCTCCCCTGGCTTCCATCCAGCTGGGCAAACCTCGTCTGGGTTATCTTGTACAAATTGCAATGCCTGTAGTACAAACAGAGAAACACAATTTACCAATTAACAAAGGAAAGAGCTTCTGTATCTTAACGCTACCATTTGTAAAACCATAATAGAGGTGGCAATTGCAACTCATTTACTAATGAATGAGTAACAGATTTATGTTTTATTACAAACTGGTGGCTGAAAATATTTAGCTAAAGGTTGTAAATTCTACTCTAAATGCAGACATCCTAAACCGTTTGATTTAGAGATTTATACCATGATGCGCATAAGGTCGTTATATATTTATATTGTTTTCGAATAGTGTTTGCAGGTCGAGCAAAACCAGCTTAATTTGGCCAGTAATTTATTATGATTTGTTTCAACCCAGACCCATGTTGACTGGTTACACAACCCGCCCATCTTGCCACCTCTAGTCAACGAGCATGATGTCTGTTTACCTGAAGTGTTCGCAGTGTTTCATCAACGCTTCTACCAATTGCAAGGTTGTTGATTGTGGAGTGTTGGATAACACCTTCCTTGTCGATTATAAATAGTCCTCTCAACGCGATCCCCTGAAATAGCCACAACCAAAAGCACAACATAATGAGCACACACTTTATACACAGAAATTGAGAACCACCACTTGACATAGTATAGTAGTAACAACGTTTCAAGTACGTATAAGAAATCCATGCATAAAAAAATCAAATGATCCGAAGAGTAACGAAAAACAGATAAGTACCTGGTCATCAATCAACACATTGAAAGCTTTTGAGATCGATTTTGTGACATCAGAGATCAACGGATAGTTAAGATCACCAAGACCACCCGACTTTCTATCTGTCTGAACCCATGCAAGATGTGAAAACTGCAAAAAAATATAACAAAACAATAGTCAAATACATTAAAATAAAGTAGAACAAACCAAGTCTGTAATAAAAGGAATTATTTGGTATTGAAAGTTTATATAACAGGGTAAGTAACAATTACCACACTGTCTACAGAGACACCCAATACTTCAGTGTTTATCTTTTCAAACTCTGCATATC
Source organism: Rutidosis leptorrhynchoides (assembly GCF_046630445.1). Lineage (NCBI taxonomy): Eukaryota > Viridiplantae > Streptophyta > Magnoliopsida > Asterales > Asteraceae > Rutidosis > Rutidosis leptorrhynchoides. The sequence goes on along the minus strand of NC_092338.1, from coordinate 344,361,209 downwards.
GGTCACTGAATGCAGTGATTTCTACATTCAAATAAGAAGCACAAATGAGCAATATTTGTAGCATAATATATAAAGTAAAAGAAAAGTTTGTCAAGTTTAGCAAGTAGTGTGCTATGTGCTACTCACCAGTTGGGCAAACAAAAGTGAAGTCCAACGGGTAGAAAAACAGAATGACATATTTCTTCCCAATGTAATCAGATAGCTTAACCTGCAATGACAACAATTTTGACAATGTTACAACATTTTCTAAATTATCAGGTTAGAGCACCAGGAGTCGTGCAAGTTTTTCGCCGTAGCCCAATTTTAACGCCGGGGACGTCCACGCCGGCCACTCCATCCCGGCGTTAAACCACCGTCGCGAACCGCCGTCGCCATCCACCGTTACATGGCTAACGTTGTGTTCTTTTTTTTTTCTTTTTTTTCTTCTCTTTCTTCTTCTTTTTCTTAAATAATAATATTAAAAGTATTAAAAAAACAATTAAATAATGAATTGGACACGGTCACACGGAAATTTAACACTAAACGATTTTCCATGTTTTGACCTCGGTGTTAAATGACTGAGATTTAACACGGAGCCCAGTGTCACGACTCCTAGTGCTCTTATAGATTCTGATATTTATCTATATCTATATCTATATTCTATATTATAACTAAAATCGGTAGCAATTTTCATGGCAATATACTTGAATCATTACAAATGAGTAATTGAATTAGTTTAAATCAATCAGTCCTAAAACACATTTCATAGTTAGTTACATTCATGAACTCCTGATCAAAAACAGCCTCAGCTTCAAAATCAGGTGCTTTATTTCCTACCAGTGGCAGTCCCTGCACAAATCACAAAAATGAGATAGATACCAAATATTAGTGAGTATATAAATATGAGTAATAATAATAATAATAATAATAATAATAATAATAATAATAATAATAATAATAATAATAATAATAATAATAATAATAATAATAATAATAATATAATTTTATACAAGTCACTAGCTCAAAATCGTATTTCAGTTCCCAATTAGCTTAACACATCATCCAATTCACAGTGAATTCCATTAATGTAATCGAAAATGGAATAGTTACAGCTTTAACGACGAATGAATTCCGGCGAGCGGATGGAGGGCGGAGGGAGACGGCGGAGCGGAGAGATTTGGATTGAAAATTGAAAGAGGATGAAGAGGAGAAAGTTAGGGTTTGAGATTTGGGAGAAGAAGACCTAGGGTTTGAGGATGATGAAAAAAGAGCTGCTGCTGAAGCTGAAGAGGAAGCCATTGCCATTTTGTTTATTTTCAGTGTAATGTGGATGTGGATTTGATGTTGGTTTGATTTTAAGGTGATATGAGGATAAATGAAGATAAGGGTTTTGTGGGGGTTAGTTTAGTGTTTGGTGTATGTTGGACACTTGTAAAGTTGTACTTGTACCATCGTCATTGATTTAGGTGTGTTGGTGTACGTTCATTTAGCATCACTTTCATTTAGCCCTCGAGGACAAAGAAGATGATTCTTTTTTTCTCCGAGATTTTGACGATGACTTTTCGTTCGAGGTGGCGGCTCAAAATCTGTTTGATGGCAATTAATTTTGTGGCACGATTGGTGCAGTGGCGGATTTTTTCACCGGGTGCAAAAAAAAAATAATTTAAAATCGTAACAAATTTTTTGGGCAAAATATGAAATTTTGGGGCAAAAAAATGGAGGTTTTTAGCTAAATTATGGAGGTTTGGGGCAAAATTTGAAGGTTTGGGGCAAAATTTAGAGATTTTTGGGAAAAATTTGAAGGTTTTGGGGCAAAAAAAAAATTCACTGAGGTCAAAGTCGAAAAATACAAAATTTTTACACTGAAAATTGAAAATCCACTGGGGGCGGCCGCCCCCGCTTGTCCCTTCATAAAATCGCCCCTGGATTGGTGGGTCTTTCGGCGACGGTGATAATTCAATTTCTTCCTAGCCTTGTTCCCAGTAGTTCATTCTTATTTGTTCTCCTCGAGATCGGGTAGAACGGTTAATTTCAACCATGTTGGCCGGAAAGCTCATCAAACCTTGTTCGAAGGATAAAAATCTTCTCTTGCGGTGGAGAAATCGGGTACTAGTTGGGCCTCAAGTTGGTTTTGGTTCGAGGGTTTTGTTTCATGTTTTAGTTCATTGTTTTCTGTGTTTAGTGGCTTTGGTCATTGTCTTTTGTTTGTGCGTTTCGTTTGGTTCATTATTGTCCCTCTTTGTTGTGACGATCCGGAAATTTTCGACCAAATTTAAATTTAATCTTTATATGATTCTGACATGATAAGCAAAGTTTGTAATGTTGAGTCTCGAAAACTTTGGAACTATGTTCATATATTCAATTACCCTTCGACAATTTTCGACGATTCACGAACACTTAATTGTAGATAGATATGTGTGTGTGTGTGTGTGTGTGTGTGTATATATATATATATATATATATATATATATATTAATTGGAAATATAAATTGAAATATTTTAGGAAGTAATTGTTAGAATTAATAATGTAAAATAAAATAATATATAATTATTATTAGTTAAAACATAGCTATATATTCAAATGAAGTATATATATATATATATATATATATATATATATATATATATATATATATATATATATATATATATATATATATATATATATATATATATATATATATATAAAATAAAATATATATATATAGGGGCAGGATCAATGGGGAAGTAACCAATCGGGGGGAAGCGGGGGGAAGCAAAAAAAAAAATTCGTTTTTTTTGGAAAAAAAATTCCGGCATCAAGATCACACGAAAATATGAACATTTAGAAGAGACACTTCGTGATGAATGTTATTATTTATGCGGGAAAACGATCGACAAAAATAACATTCAAGATAATATTGTTCGTGAAAAATATGAACGTTTTTTTTCATGTTTTGTGAAGTAAAATTTAGCCCGATTTAGAGTTTAGGGTTTGGTGTTTTGGGTTTATGAAACCATAAACTCTAAACCGTTCGTGTTAAAAACTCAATCTAAATCATAAATCTAAACCCTAAACCCTAAATTTCTAAACCCTAATATCTAAACCCTATAAACCCTAATATCTAAACCCCAATAGCTAAAACCTCAATATACGAAACCTCAACACGATAATTGTTATATATTACTTCTTCGAGCGTTTTTCCGCCAAAATAAAAATATTTATCACAAAGTGTCTCTACTAAATGTTCATATTTTCATCCCATCTATAATGTTCGTGAACAAAGTTTTTTCAAAAAACAAAAAAAAAAAATTGCTTCCCCCCGCTTTCCCCTGATTGATTACTTCCCTCTTGATCCTACCACTATATATATATATATATATATATATATATATATATATATACAGTTTCGAAATTATTTTTTAATCGACAGTAACATTCATTTATCATTCGATCGATATTAAACAAATTAAATTCCAACTTAAATGATTTGAAAATAATCGGTGATCCAAAAATGAGTGATATAAAGTATAGGCTTATTAAAAATATATTTAGAATCTAATTATTAGATTTTAACACTTTTTATATTTTACTCAGGATCGAATGCGGATAGTTGATTTATTTTATATTTAAACAATTAAAGACTTTTATTTGTCACTGATTTACAACGGAGTACGAATTAATATCTCTAATAAAACTGTCGGTAGAAATTATAGAGGCTGCTAAGTTTTCCACGTTTACATTTCAAATATTATTATAATCACAATCCTATGCCTAATTGATTGAAGGATTGGTTTTTACTGTATCTAATTGAATTCATTATTGGATGCTAATTTCTTTTCCCCACTATCTACAATGCACGGATTAAATATATATATACATGTGTTATAGTTTATAGACAATACATCACGAGAGTATTATATCTCTTCTTTCTTATTGTTCCATCTTTCTTTCTTCATTCAATTAATTAACAACCTAAACCAAAAACTCAATATATTTCCTGCTCGATTCCTTCTTGCTCACCACCATCCGAGGATCAACACCATCCACCACCTCTCTCACCTTCGGTTAAACACCATCACCAAACCAACACTCAAGAACTACAAACTGCTACTGTTTCGGTTTCATTTGTGCTATTCACAGGTACCTGCAATCTCCTTCTTTTTCTACTGCAACCATCTCTCTCCCTCTCTATTGTTGCAACCACAACCAACACCTTTATCACCTCGAAACCATGAGCTAACTGCTACAACCTACTACAGGTATACATTTATTTCTGTTGAAAACCATCGTGAAAACCAACCACCCACACCATCATGATTCTGTACCTACTGTTGCAACTAGAATTGTGTCTTCCCGTTCGGATAACCATTTAAACCACCATATTTCCTGACTTTAATACTGCTACTGTGATGGCCCCGTCAAAATACTTAACGGCTTCGTCACTTGGTCCCACGGCTTGATCGGACTTAAATGAATTAAATAAACAACATTGCATTCTTATATTCAAAAAGTTTTCCAAAAAGGAAATTTAACAAAATATGTAGTTTAACAAACCCAACATATTAAATATCTAAAGTTGACATAAAACATTGTCAACAAAACACCCACAAGTTTAATTATTCAAAAAGAGAATGCATATTTAATGTTTCATAATTGTTTAATAAAATCTGCCCAAATGCATGCAAACTCTTCTAACACAGCGGAAGCATCACATAAACTCAAGTACCTGTGAAAACGTGCGAGTAAACTGTCAACACAAAGGTTGAGTGAATTATAGGTTTAAATAATTGAATAAACTTTAGACCACAAGATTTAAAAATGTTAAAAAATATAAATCATTATTCCATTATCAATGAGCCTCCTGGTAACCACTTAACCCTTTATTTACCCTTGCCAAACACAATAAATAATATACATCGAACAGTGTATCTACAACAAAATACGAAGTACTAAACATTCCGATTATAAATTGCTAGCGCGACTAGCTCGAAATGGGGTTGTCAAACCCGATAGATCTATTCGTAGGATTCACGTTCACCAGTAGAAACCAGTGATTACAGTTACCAGACTAGAGAATATTTTTGTGCAACTCATAACGAATAATTTAAATTTAATTGTCACTTGTGTCTAAACGTAAAGTAAATTACATGTAATCACATCCCAAAAATATACTTTGAAAAGTATGTAAAAACGGGACTATAACTCACCTTAATAGTAAACGAAGTAACCACACAATAAGCGAACAACAAATGAAGTAAAGTGATCAAGAATGATCACAACGCAGACCTATAAATAAAACAGGTCGATATAAATAACTAACTTAGGTCAAGTCTTAGTATGATGGCTATTGTACATGTTGCAAGTAGGCATAGAACAACACTCAACATGCATCGGTTTGATCGGAACAGCGTACGGACACACACTTTCTATTTTTAGAAAGTTTATATTTTTAGCATGTTTCCATTTTTGGAAAGTTTCTATTTTTGGAAAGTTTCTATTTTAGGAAAGTTTCTATTTTGGAAAGTTTTCAAATTTAGAAAGTTGCTATTTTTAGAAAGTTATTAAGTTCGGAAAGTTTCCTTAATTAGAAAGTCAACAAAAGTCAACTGAAAGTCAAAGTCAACCAAAAGTCAACTCAAAAGTCAACTTTAGTCAAACATAGTCGACATTAATTTTAAAAGTGTAAGTTGTAATAATAATATAAGTTATAATGTTAATTAAAGTTAAATGTGTATAATTATGTCATAACATAAGTTTAATTAAATTAAATTGAATTATTAAAGTTAACATAAGTTTAAGTGATATAATTAATATAACATAAGTATTTAATTAATTAATTAAATATTAGTCATAATACAAATATTATTAATTAATAATAAATTTTAAATCATATCATAAGTATTATTAATTAATAATGAATTATTAATCATATCATAAGTTTCTAATTATAATTATTAAATCATAAGTACTTAATAATTAAATTATAATTAAATAATAACTAAGTCTTATAATATTAAATAATTAATTAATCCATATTATAAGTCTTATGATAATAATCTCATAATATAAGTTTAATACTTATCATAAGTATTTTTCATTAATAATAAAAGTATTATTAATCATAAGTTTAATTAAATGTTAATTAAATCATATGTAATTAAATAATGATATAATAAATATATATCATAAGTCTTAAATTATAATAATTACTTTTTATATCATAAGTAATTTAATAATAATGAAAATCATTATTTATCTCATAAGTTTTAATAATTAACCATAAGTTTTAATTAAAAGTTCATCGGGTCATATCTTGAGCCCTAGGTGTCGGTTTTCGGCGAGCCTTATATATATCTCCGCATAATCAAACCACCCGACACTTTGGTGTACTCAAGAACACTCCAATAACAGTAACCAAGTCATGATGATCAGCCATTACCCCACTTGAAACTTTAATCCGTTCAAAAACACGTTTTAGTCATAACGGGTGATCCGTGGCTCGGATTTAGATGACCCGAACATGAAAGTTCATCCCATTACTAATCCTAACACACTAATACACCCTAAAGACTCTAAAAGTGGTTACAAATTCGGACCAAACCTGGTTCAATTCGTTTTCATAATTTAATTCCAACAAAATATCATTTTAATCATATCTAGAGTTCCGGGAATCGAAATGACATGAATCCGGAGTCTAAAATTAACGTCTTGATGAGAGGAACTCATCTAAACACTTTAATTTCACTTTTATATCAGTTACATAACCAGAAATGAATAAAAATGCTGCTGTCCCAAATTAATCAAACCGAAAACATGTATAATCGAGCATTTCTATGCATACAATCATCAATACAATAACATGTAAGTATCATACTATCAATATAACATCAAAATACAGAAAAATAAAGAAAAATTAAAAATATAGGGTTAGGGTTTATACCCTAATCAATAATCAAGAGATGTAATCGTGTAGAGGAGAACGAGAGGAACGCGTTGTTGTAGATTATATGATGATCCAAGAAAGAAATTGTTGCAAGATGATGATGATGGTGGTGTTTGGTGGCATCGGCCAAAAAAGAAAGGGAGGAAGAAGAGAGAAAATATTTAGAATTAGGTTTAGATGAAATAAAGTGAAATGAGAAATGAAATTGTAAAATGAAAAATCAAGGGAGTATACTCCCTCCTAGTTTCGGCCGAATGTGATGGGGTAGGTGCCACATGTGGGCCAAATTTGATAAATGATTAAATCCTTGTGGCCCGAATTCCCGAACGAAACTCAAAACGCGAAAACACGATTACACGATTGAAAATTCGGAGAGATAACAAATACGCGACGAAAAATATATATAAATACTATATATAACCATATGACATAAAAATATCATATTTAAAATAATTAGGACTTAAAAATCCCAAAATCTCGACCGTTGGTTTGAAAACTGAAAAGATTCGCCGGATAGAAATCCGCGACACGTAGAAACGTATATCTTAAAATATGAATACAAATATTCACATAACACTTAATAATTAATATATATATTATTAAAAATAATAATATAGGTCATAGAAATGACGTAGCACGAATAATAGTTAACGGTCGTTAAATAATTAACGGTAAAAGATAACGGAAAAAGTAGGGTCGTGACAGTACCTTCCCGTTACGAAAATTTCGTCCTGAAATTTAAGCAGGTGCAGGGGTTGACTCAGCATCTGGGAACAAATGCAGGTACTTCTGCTTCATCTGATCTTCACGCTCCCAAGTGAACTCGGGACCGACTCTGGCGTTCCATCTAACCCGGACAATAGGAATTCTACTCTGCTTAAGAGTCTTAACCTCTCGGTCCATAATTTCAACAGGTTCCTCAATAAAATGTAGTTGCTTATCAACATGAAGTTCCTCCAGAGGAATAGTCTTATCGGCCTCGGCCAAACACTTCTTCAAATTCAATACATGAAAAATATCGTGAACAGCACTGAGTTCTTCTGGCAACTTCAAATGATAAGCCGCTGATTATCTCAAACGGTTCAACAAAACGAGGACTCAACTTTTCCCTTTTACCAAAACGTATCACACCCTTCCAAGGTGAAACCTTCAACATAACACGGTCACCAACTTGAAATTCAATATCTTTCCTTCCCTTGTCGGCATAACTCTTTTACCGACTTCTGGCGGTTCTCAACCTTTCCTTAATCTGTACGATCTTCTCGGTAGTCTCATGAATAGTTTATGGGCCTGTGAGTTGAGCATCCCCAACCTCATTCCAACAGACAGGAGACCTACACTTCCTACCATACAGCGCTTCAAACGGTGTGGCTTTAATACTTGCATGGTAACTGTTGTTATAAGAAAATTCAGCTAGCGGCAAATATCTATCCCACCCATTACCAAAATCAATAACACACGCTCGTAACATATCTTCTGGCATTTGAATGGTCCTTTCACTCTGACCATCCGTCTACGGATGATAAGCGGTGCTCATATCCAACTTAGTTCCTAAAGCTTCCTGTAAGGATAGCCAAAACCTCGATATAAATCGACTGTCTCGGTCTGAAATGATTGATACAGGAACACCATGCTTAGAAACAATCTCCTTCAAATACAAACGAGTAAGCTTCTCCATCAAATCCGTTTCCTTAATCGGAAAAAAGTGAGCTGACGTAGTGAGTCGATCTACAATCACCCAAATGGTATCATAGGCACCCGCAACTCTCGATAACTTAGTAATAAAATCCATCGTAATACCTTCCCACTTCTACTCGGGAATCTCAGGTTGCACCAACAGTCCTGACGGTTTTTGATGTTCAGCTTTAACCTTAGCACAGGTCAAACACTTAGCCACATACGTAGCCACATCAGCTTTTAAATTAGGCCACCATTACAGCTCCTTAATCATGATACATCTTTCCTGAACCAGGATGAATAGAGTACCTAGACTTATGAGCCTCATCCAAAATAAGTTGTCGCAGATCACCAAACTTCGGAACTCAAAGACGTCCCGCAAAGTATCTAGTACCATCTGCTCGTACCTCAAACTTCTTAGCCATGCCTCTTACGTTCCCATTCACAAAGTTCTCCTCCTTTAAGGCTTCTTGTTGTGCCTCAAGAATTTGCCTTGCGAGGTTTGTTCTAATTGTCATATTCAAGGCCCTAAACCTGCTAGGTTCAGCCCTTTCTTTACGACTTAACGCATCTACCACCACATTGGCCTTCCCCGGATGATATAAAAGTTCACAATCATAATCATTCAATGTCTCAACCCATCTTCGTTGCCTCATATTCAACTGTTTCTGATCAAGGATATGTTGAAGACTTTTGTGATCTGTGTACACTGTACTTTTAACCCCATAAAGATAATGTCTCCAAATCTTAAGCGCAAAAACAACAGCCCCCAACTCTAAATCATGAGTTGTATAATTTTGCTCGTGAATCTTCAACTGTCGTGACGCGTACGCAATAACTTTCTTTCATTGCATCAAAACACAACCAAAGCCTTGACGCGAAGCATCACAATAAATGACAAAATCATCATTACCCTCAGGTAGTGACAATATCAGAGTGGTAGTCAACTTCTTCTTCAAAATTTGAAATGCAGTCTCTTGTTCATCCTTCCACTCATACTTCTTCCCCTTGTGCGTTAAAGCAGTCAGAGGTTTCGCTATACGAGAGAAATCTTGAATGAACCTTCTATAGTAACCTGCCAACCCTAGAAACTGACGAACCTGAGTAGGAGTTTTCGGAATTTTCCACTTTTCAATCGCCTCAATTTTAGAAGGATCAACTTGTATTCCCTGTTTACTAACAATATGTCCAAGGAATTGAACTTCTCTTAACCAGAAAGCACACTTAGAGAACTTAGCGTACAATTCTTCTTTTCTCAACAAATCAAGCACTAACGTCAAATGTTCTTCGTGCTCTTCATCATTCTTGAAATAAATAAGAATGTCGTCGATGAAAACGATAATAAATTTGTCCAGATAGGGTCTACACACACGGTTCATGAGGTCCATGAACATAGCAGGTTAGTTTGTCAATCCGAACAGCATAACAAGGAATTCGAAGTGACCATAACGGGTGCGAAAAGCAGTTTTCGAAACATCAGATTCTTTAACACGCAACTGATGATAGCTGGAACGAAGATCGATTTTAGAATAAACAGACGAACCCTGAAGCTGATCGAACAGATCATCAATTTTAGGAAGAGGGTAATGGTTTTTAACAGTAAGCTTGTTCAATTCACGATAATCAATGCATAAACGAAATGAACCATCTTTCTTCTTAACGAACAGAACAGGAGCTCCCCAAGGGGACGAACTGGGACGAATAAAACCCTTGTCTAACAACTCACGGAGTTGACTCGATAATTCTTGAAGTTCGGAAGGCGCAAGTCGATAAGGAGAACGTGCTACAGGAGCAGCACCGGGAACAAGATCAATTTGAAATTCTACCGCGTGTTGTGGTGGAAGGCCAGGTAAATCTTCGGGAAATACCTCGGGAAAATCTCTAACAATATGAACATCACCAACGCTCTTCTCTTCTCTTCTCTATCAGAATCAACAACATGGGCTAGAATAGCATGACAGCCTTTGCGAAGATGTTTATGAACTTTCAAACAGCTAATAAGATTTAACTGTCTGCAATTTTTATCCCCAAAAACCATCAGCGGCTCTCCAACCACATTAGTAATACGAATATCTTTATCATAACACACAATCTTAGCACGATTCACAGACAACCAATCCATTCCAATAACAACATCAAAACTACCAAGTTCAATCGGTATCAAATCTATCTCAAAGTCTCTACCAGCCAAATTAATGTTACATTTACGATACACAGTCTTAGCAGTAAGCACTTTACCATTAGCTATCTCAACAACATAAGTATTATCTAAAGGAGTTAACGGTGTTTTGATTTTTGGACTTAATTTACTCGACACAAAACTCAAATCAGCCCCTGAATCAAATAGTACATAAACTGATAAATCGTTGACCGAGAACGTACCCGTAACAAGTTTAGGATCTTCCTCAGCATCCCTGGCATTAATGTTGAATGCTCTTCCACGTGCATTCTCAGTAGTCTTCTTGTTAGGACAGGCATCACGGAAATGCCCCGGCTTACCGCATTCATAACAAACCCTCTGATTACCACCATTTCTCGGCTTCCCATTACCATTACCACTACCACCATTATTACCAGCATTATTACTACCACCTGCAGCAGGAGTAGCAGAACCCGGCATAAGCACCGTACAATCTTTAGCAATGTGTCCCTGCTTGGAACACCTCTTACAAGTAACAGTACAGTAACCATCATGAGCCTTATAACATCGAGGACACACACACTGATTTCGGTTATTAGCACCAGAAGTATCTTGTTTCTTCTGCTGACCTTGGTTCTGGTTGCGGTTAGTATCCCACTTCCTTTTCCCATTATCTGCCTTCTTAACAACTTCCTCACCGGCATCGGTCACAGCAGCCTTACTTCTTCTCAAAATCTTATCATTAAGTTTATGAGCCATAGACATAGCAGTCTCAATAGTCTGGGGCTCACTAGACTCAACCCCATGCTCAATTTTCTCAGATAATCCATCAATATATGCTTCAATCTTAAGATTCTCATCAGCATAAACATTAGGGCACAACAAAGTCAACTCAAAGAACCTTTGCTCATAGGCATCTAATTCGGTGCCCTTCATTTTCAAGTTCTTAAGCTCGGCTTCTAATTTCTTAAGTTCACCCCTAGGACGATAATGGGTGATCATTCTCTCTTTAAAGTTGTTCCAAGTTAAACCATACGCCACATCATTACCCAAACTACTAACCAAGTTGTTCCACCAAGTCAATGCACTATCCTTAAGAGTGCAGCTATAAAAACTAACCTTGTCCGCCTCTCGGACTCGGCTAACCCTGAAAATAGACTCAATATTCTCGAACCAACGAGTAAGTCCAATGGGTCCTTCAGTACCACTGAATTCTTGTGGACGACTTGTCATGAACATTTTGTGGGAGCATCCCACCTGATTGTTGTTATTCACATTAGCATTAGCATTAGCTGCCATAGCAGCAGCTATCCCTTCGGAGATAAGACGTTGCATAAGGGCTTCGTTGGACTCGCAGGGAGGCATGATCTTCAAAACAGAATAACATAACCATTAGTACTAAGAATAATACCAGTGTTATAAAGGAATAGATCGAACACGAAAAGATTAACCATTAAAATAATAGTCAATAAACACTATGAGTAATAACATGATAGTTATGATTGTTATAGAAATAACCACCACATGCATACATATTTTATGATAAAATCATACAACATACATAGCACCTAACATACATGATCCACATTACGCATAATCTAACATGCCAAGAGTCACAACATCAAGAAATAAAATATGATAATGATAATAGATGTCATAAAGAAATAATCATCCATACATAATGAAAATATCCCATAACAAAACCTTAATAAAATCCTCGGCAAAACGCCGTACATAACCCAAAAATGTATGTATAAAAGGACATTAAGTCTTATGAAATAAGTAATCAATCATGAATCATCATATCACATTTGCTTAGAGCGGGTGTGATAAGCTGGGCCAGCATGAGTCTCGGCAGGAGTCTCATACTTCCTCAACTTTCCTTTCACTTCTTCCAACTCTGTCTTCAAACCACAAACTATGCTCTTAAGAGCCTCGAACTTTGCGTCCACCTCAAGGTTACGCTTCCAGTTCTCGAACCCAACATTATGTTTGAAACTGACAAACGAATTCATACTAGCTCTAATCTCGTCCATCACCTCGTTATGCGGCAAGGTACGCATACAGTCACTGAGGGCATTAATACGCGTCCTGTCGTTGTAAGCTCTAGTCATGTGAGTGATGGTAGCCATGTAGTAGTTAACAAGATCATCGATCAAAGGTTGATCAGCACGGCGCCTAGCAGAAGCCGAAGGAGCAGGAGCAGGAACGGAGTTGTTGCTCGAAGTCGACATCTGCAAACAGTAAAACCGCAAACCATATACAACATAGAATAAATGCATATGATATAACTCATACGAAATGAAATGCATAATAATGCTATAGCAAAAGGGTCGGGCTGTAGACTAGACTCTAATGCACCCTAAAACCCACGGGTTGACCACAATAAGACCGCCTAGTTTCCTATAACCACAGCTCTGACTGCTACTGTGATGGCCCCATCAAAACACTTAACGGCTCTGTCACTTAGTCCCACAGCTTGATCGGACTTAAATGAATTAAATAAACAACATTGCATTCTTTTATTCAAAAAGTTTCCCAAAAAGGAAATTTAACAAAATATGTAGTTTAACAAACCCAACATATTAAATATCCAAAGTTGACATAAAACATTGTCAACAAAACACCCACAAGTTTAATTATTCAAAAAGAGAATGCAAGTTTAATGTTTCATAATTGTTTAATAAAATCTGCCCAAATGCATGCAGACTCTTCTAACACAGCGGAAGCATCACATAAACTCAAGTACCTGTGAAAACATGCGAGTAAACTGTCAACACAAAGGTTGAGTGAATTATAGGTTTAAATAATTGAATAAACTTTAGACCACAAGATTTAAAAATGTTAGAAAACATAAATCATTATTCCATTATCAATGAGCCACCTGGTAACCACTTAACCCTTTATTTACCCTTGCCAAACACAATAAATAATATACATCGAACAGTGTATCTACAACAAAATACGAAGTACTAAATATTCCGATTATAAATTGCTAGCGCGACTAGCTCGAAATGGGGTTGTCAAACTCGATAGATCTATCTGTAGGATTCGCGTTCACCAGTAGAAACCAATGATTACAGTTACCAGACTAGGAAATATTTTTGTTCAACTCATAACGAATAATTTAAATTTAATTGTCACTTGTGTCTAAACGTAAAGTAAATTGCATGTAATCACATCCCAAAAATATACTTTGAAAAGTATATAAAAATGGGACTATAACTCACCTTAATAGTAAACGAAGTAACCACACAATAAGCGAACAACAAATGAAGTAAAGTGATCAGGAATGATCACAACGCCGACCTATAAATAAAATAGGTCGATATAAATAACTAACTTAGGTCGAGTCTTAGTATGGTAGCTATTGTACATGTTGCAAGTAGGCATTGAACAACACTCAACATGCATCAGTTTGATCGAAACAGCGTACGGACACACACTTTCTATTTTTAGAAAGTTTCTATTTTTAGCAGGTTTCCATTTTTGGAAAGTTTCTATTTTTGAAAAGTTTCTATTTTAGGAAAGTTTCTATTTTAGGAAAGTTTCTATTTTTGAAAAGTTTTCAAATTTAGAAAGTTGCTATTTTTAGAAAGTTATTAAGTTAGGAAAGTTTCCTTAATTAGAAAGTCAACAAAAGTCAACTAAAAGTCAAAGTCAACCGAAAGTTAACTCAAAAGTCAACCTTGGTCAAACATAGTCAACATTAATTTTAAAAGTGTAAGTTGTAATAATAATATAAGTTATAATGTTAATTAAAGTTAAATGTGTATAATTATGTCATAACATAAGTTTAATTAAATTAAATTGAATTATTAAAGTTAACATAAGTTTAAGTGATATAATTAATATAACATAAGTATTTAATTAATTAATTAAATATTAGTCATAATATAAATATTATTAATTAATAATAAATTTTAAATCATATCATAAGTATTATTAATTAATAATGAATTATTAATCATATCATAAGTTTATAATTATAATTATTAAATCATAAGTACTTGATAATTAAATTATAATTAAATAATAACTAAGTCTTATAATAATTAAATAATTAATTAATCCTTATTATAAGTCTTATAATAATAATCTCATAATATAAGTTTAATACTTATCATAAGTATTTTTAATTAATAATAAAAGTATTATTAATCATAAGTTTAATTAAATGTTAATTAAATCATATGTAATTAAATAATGATATAATAAATATATATCATAAGTCGTAAATTATAATAATTACTTTTTATATCATAAGTAATTTAATAATAATGAAACTCATTATTTATCTCATAAGTTTTAATAATTAACCATAAGTTTTAATTAAAAGTTCATCGGGTCATATCTTGAGCCCCGGGTGTCGGTTTTTGGCGAGCCTTATATATATATATATCCGCCTAATCAAACCACCCAACACTTTGGTATACTCAAGAAAACTCCAAGAATAGTAACCAAGTCATGATGATCAGCCATTACCCCACTTGGAACTTTAATCCGTTCAAAAACACGTTTTAATCATAACGGGTGATCCGTGGCTCGGATTTAGATGACCCGAACACGAAAGTTCATCCCATCACCAATCCTAACACACTAATACACCCTAAAGACTCTAAAAGTGGTCACAAATTCGGACCAAACCTGGTTCAATTCGTTTTCACAATTTAATTCCAACAAAATACCATTTTAATCATATCTAGAGTTCCGGGAATCGAAATGACATGAATTCGGAGTCTAAAATTAATGTCTTGATGAGAGAAACTCATCTAAACACTTTAATTTAACTTTTATATCAGTTACATTACCAGAAATGAATAAAAATGCTGCTGTACCAAATTAATCAAACCAAAAACATGTATAATCGAGCATTTCTACGCATACAATCATCAATACAATAACATGTAAGTATCATACTATCAATATAATATCAAAATACAGAAAAATAATGAAAAATTAAAAATCTAGGGTTATGGTTTATACCCTAATCAATAATCAAGAGATGTAATCGTGTAGAGGAGAACGAGAGGAACGCGTTGTTGTAGATTATATGATGATCCAAGCAAGAAATTGTTGCAAGATGATGATGATGGTGGTGCTTGGTGGCGTCGGCCAAAAAAGAAAGGGAGGAAGAAGAGAGCAAATATTTAGAATTAGGTTTAGATGAAATAAAGTGAAATGAGAAATGAAATTGTAAAATGAAAAATCAAGGGAGTATACTCCCTCCTAGTTTTGGCCGAATGGGATGGGGTGGGCCCCACATGTGGGCCAAATTTGATAAATTATTAAATCCTTGTGGCCCGAATGCCCGAACGAAACCCGAAACGCGAAAACACGACTACGCGATTGAAAATTCGAAGAGATAACAAATACGCGACGAAAAATATATATAAATACTATATATAACCATATGATATAAAAATATCATATTTAAAATAATTAGGACTTAAAAATCCCAAAAGCTCGACCGTTGGTTTGAAAATCGAAAAGATCCGCGACACGTAGAAATATATATCTTAAAATATGAATACAAATATTCACATAACACTTAATAATTAATATATATATTATTACAAAAATAATAATATAGGTCATAGAAATGACGTGGCATGAACAATAGTTAACGGTCGTTAAATAAATAACGGTAAAAGATAACGAAAAAAGTAGGGTCGTGAAAGCTACAGCCGCCCTATACTCGATCAGGTTCCTCTATTTTTGTTCTAATTAAACTCCAACCATCGAATACAACAACAACCTAAACCACCATCTTCTTTTTCTCCTTCTCTTGATCGACCACCACACACCTCTCTCTATATATTATCTCTTTTCCTCTCACTATATTTTTGATTACAAACGTAACCTAGTATCACCACCTACAACCACTGTTGAAACCATCCACCACCACCATTGAAAACCCACCAGGAATACTACTGCTATTTCGCTAATTTGTTGTTATTCGACAATGATTAATCATGATGATAAACAAATAAGATACGATGGTGATGATGATAATGTTACACGATAACCCTGAAGGAGAACCAAACCCCTTTTGATTACTGCTGCTACTCTTTATTGATTTTTGTTCTATTGTAAATCGTTGCAAACCAAAACATCCTTTAATCTTTAAAACCGAAACTAATTGTTGTTGCTGCAAAAATCGAAAAAATAAAGGATGATGGGTTCAATGATTACAGTGATAATGGATAATGGGGGACGACCAAAAAGGAATGGTGATGATTACTCGCTGCTGTTTAATAATTTTTTTCTGTTTTCAATTGTTTTGGCCTACAAACAAACCCCATGCATTGTATTTTTCTGTCGATCTATTTCTTTGGCAAAATGGACGTTTAGACAACTTGGGGCCGTGTTTGGTTTTGTTATTGATCGGGCCACAGACAAGAACTCAAGCCCATTAACTTTCCTAATAAAAAAATGTAACACTTGGGCTTGTTGTGGACTAGTCATGCAAATCGTTCCTATTACTAATTGATCACCGAAGCCCAACATTTCTCTTTTGACCACCTACTCGATTCAAGATGGTTGCATTCGTTTGTTTTTCTTCGTTTTGTGATGCTATGACCTCGTGCTTCTCTTACAGCGAAATATGATCTGGAGCATATTGAGATGATGATGATTTTATGATCAAGATAAGATTATGATCATGATTATAAATATGATATGATTTTATGACTATGACAATAAGAACAATGATGTATGATGATGAAGTTTAGGGTTAGGAATGATGATGATGGATACGGTTGTGTATCATGGGAATGAAGATAGTTTTAGAAAATGAAAGAATCAGATAGATGGGTAATTTGAAAAAGTTGAAAATAGAAAGAAAATGATTAAATATATACGCTATACGACGTATAAGAATAATGAGGATGATTATTCGATAGATTACATGAAGAAGAAACAAGAAGGAAAACAGAAATGAATTATATAGATTTTTTTTAGGAAATCACAAATGGAGTAATGGTTAAGGATGTTATCGGGAGGTCGCGGGTTCAAACCCAGACTTGGGCATTTTTTTTAAAAGGGCTACTTCTTTGAGGTAGTTTACTTATTACTCATTATTATTATTATTATTATTATTATTATTATTATTATTATTATTATTATTATTATTATTATTATTATTATTATTATTATTATTATTATTATTATTATTACTATTATTATGATTAATGTTATTAAAATGTTAAGGTTAGGTTTAAAAATAAAATTTAGGATTAAGTTTATGATTTAAAATAAGTTAATGACATGATTATGATTATGATTATTAAGAACAAGTATGATTAAGTTTATGACAAATATCTATTATTATTTTTTAAAAATTTATTAATATTATTATTATTAAAACTATTATTATTATTAGTATCATTATTATTATTTTTATAAAAACTATATTACTATTATTATCAATATTACTACTAACATTATTACCATTACTACAATAAAAATTAGTTATATATAAATATACTTAACTAAATTATATTAAAATTTTTATTTATTTAAAGAATATAAGATAAATACATTTAATTAAGTTACTAATGAAACACATAATTTATTAAAATAACAAGTATATCACTAATAATATATAAATTCATTCGATTACAATTATATGTGTTAATATATATATATATAAATGATATAGGTTCATGAATCCGAGGCCAACCCTGCATTGTTCAGTTTCGTCGTATGTATATTTTTACTACAAAATATCGTATTGTGAGTTTCATTTGCTCCCTTTTTAAATGCTTTTGCAATATATATTTTTGGGACTGAGAATACATGCTCTTTTATAAATGTTTGACGAAATAGACACAAGTAATCGAAACTACATTATATGGTTGAATGATCGAAATCAAATATGCCCCTTTTAGTCTGGTAATCTAAGAATTAGGGAACTGGCCCCTAATTGACGCGAATCCTAAAGATAGATCTATCGGGCCCAAGAAGCCCCATCCATTGTTGCGGATGCTTTAGTACTTCGAAATTTATCATGTCCGAAGGATGTCCCGGAATGATGGGGATATTCTATATGCATCTTGTGAATGTCGATTACCAGGTGTTCAATCCATATGAATGATTTTTATCTCTATGTATGGGATGTATATTTATGAGAAATGGAAATGAAAATCTTGTGGTCTATTAAAAATGATGGAAATGAATATTGATGATAAACTAATGAACTCACCAACCTTTTGGTTGACACTTTAAAGCATGTTTATTCTCAGGATTGAAAGAAATCTTCCGCTGTGCATTTGCTCATTTTAAAGATATTTCTTGGAGTCATTCTTGGCATATTTCAAAAGACGTTTCATTTAAGTCGTTGAGTTCAATAAAGATTATGATTAAGTAAATGACAGATTAGGTTATTTATAGTTGGATATTATGAAATGGTATGCATACCTGTCAACTTTCGATGTAATGAAAGTTTGTCTTTTAAAACGAATGCAATGTTTGTAAAATGTATCATATAGAGGTCAAATACCTCACAATGTAATCACATGTTATTGTATTCGTCCTTATAGATTAGGACGGGTCGTCTCATGTGGTATCAGAGTGGTGGTATTAGCGAACCAGGTCTTGCATTAGTGTGTTTAACTGATAGTTATTAAGATACATTATTGAGTCTGGACTTCGACCGTGTCTGCATGTCAAAAAGTTTTGCTTATCAATTCTTGTCGAAAACTACCTGCTTATCATCCTTAGGAAAATTACCTGCTTATCATTCCTAAGTCTAGACACGTCTTAATGCATTTATGGCATAGATAGTGTATAGATAAATTCATATCTTATCATATCTGTTACAGTAAACTCTGCCTGACAGCTTCCAAAAGTTCCTCCATAATCTACGCGATCTTCTGTATTATATAGGTATTCTATGTAATTAGAATATCATCCTATATCCGAAAATCATTTCATATCGAAAATCCTTTATTCAACCATACAAGATGGATCCTGCAACCAGTTCGAGTTCCTCGAATACTAACAGCTATTTTGATATGGATTTCTCACTTGATTCCTCGAGTTCCTCAAGCTCCAAAGACAGCGTAACCGGGATGAACCAACTAATTAGTTATCATCTATTCTGGATGAATTGGGGATGAGTTCGTAGTCTACTAAATCATTGGAGACAAGAAGAAGGAGATCCCTTCCACCCACCAAATTTTCCTCTTGGCGAAGAACCTGAAGCACTTACTGGCGAACCAGTTCGAAACACCATTTTCACCCTTATTTCCAGGATATCTCGTCACGAATATATACTATCTCAAATTCTAAACCTTATTCGTCCGCTCGTTCCAACCGTCAACCATCCCGGGGTAATGGAAAAAGTCAATGAAATTCGTGCTCGAGTCGTAGCTTTGGAGAGTACGATGCACAACTTACAAGCACCAGCAGCATCACCGGCATCAACAGTACCACCAGCAACAACACAAACCACAACAACACACGCCTCAACATCACAATCTGTACCTCGAGCATAATCATCGTTCTACATGATGATCTACATCATTTATCTTCGTTCCACATGGCGATTATGTAATCTCTAATGTTTTAGAGATTATATATTCTAGTTCTAACGAAAAATCAAATGAGGTCAATATCCTATTGACTCATTAAATCCATGATTACATATAAAGAAAATATATATGTATATATATATTTTTATAAGGACTGTAATTAAAAGTTCATTTGTACAAACTAATAATGATGAGAATATTTTAACGGGTAGTTAATACCCTAGAAATATTTAGATCTCACATTAACATGTTACACTGTACACTCTTCAATTCTGATTCAACAGTCATTTACTATCCCACTTATATCCACAGATATACGAATCCGTTCACCACAGAATAACCATTTTCATTTAATTTCATATTCGGAATTTGACTTATCAGAATCCAACAGGTGGCATAATGAAGAAAACATTGGACAAAAATAAAATTTGTTAGAAACAAACAAATTAACTATGAAAAATTTTGTTAAGAATCCACGCTAACAAAATCCTAGCTAACTGTTAATTCCTTATTACATTTTATTTATCAGAAATTATTTATCGCAATTTATTTATCGCAATTTAAATTCTCGCAATTTTATTTATCGTCGTTTAATTTCTGTTATTTATTTTACGCACTTTAAATATCATCGGATAAATCGGGACACATATACAATGTTTTGACATATCATATCGACGTCATTTATATATATTATTTGGAATAACCGTGAGTCACTCTATATTGCGGTAATGCTCGAGTTAGCATATAAAGGGTCGAGGTTGATTCTAAAATAATATATATACTTTGAGTTGTGATTGAGTCTGAGACATGTATACAATGGGTCACGATACGTATTAATTAATTCGAATATTATATATTAAAATATATATGAATTATTGAACTACTAACTGTGGACTACTAATATTGGACAATTAAAATAAATTAAAATATTGATTATAACATATGAAACTAAACATTTCTGCAAGTTTGCCACTTGATTTCATCTTAAACCTCGTTTGTATCTTGATGATTACAATCTGTGTTCAAACCTTTCATGATTCTTGAAAATACCTCAATCGAGATGATGATCCAACCACATGTTATCAACAGTCATGCATCTGGAAAACTCCCGGAACCTAAGTAGAAGTTTAACACAAATTCGTGAGCCATTAGCGTTGTTATTACCGAAAATAACTTTGCAATTCCTTTCCAAAGTAGCCAATTTTGTCACAGCTTCAGCAAGTCAACTTCAACTTTTCAGTCGGGATAGTCTTATTATAACTTTAATATATACGATTGCCCCTTCGTCATTGCTACCGGGGAACCGTTTATATTCCACCATATTAGCAGTAAATTTACCAACAACCTTGTTGATCTTTGACTTTTCAAAAAATCATTACCTTTATCGAAACCCTATCATGTGCTCATCCGCATCTTGTAACAATAATTGCCATACCAACTATCGAAAATCATCAATCATTATTTCGAATCTCGCAGCATTTTCATTTCAACAATTATATGTATACATATAACGTGTAACTCCTAGAAATTTTGACCTTCAATTCTGAAATTCTGAAAAGCATCTAATCTACAAATCAATACCCTGAATTTTGAAAAAAAGAACTGAATGAAGCAGCAAGGACTGTAGACATCATTAACAGCCAAAAGTTTGATAATAAAGAATAGCGTGTTGGTAAAGCTCAGAAAAAAAGAAGGTTTGGAACTGGAAAACGGATTGAGCAGATCATGAAGGAGGTTGTGGACAAATCACAAAGAATAAACATGCCTTCAAAGAATCCAAATGATTCAGTATCTACTGAAGTCATTAATGAATACCTTGCTCCTGACTCTAAACTCTTATGGACAAATCTTCTCCATCATCCTTCGATATTAGAAATTTTAAGATATCATCGTATCTTTCATTATAAATATCCTCGATACTTCTGAAGATATTTTCATAACTATTCTTATCTGAAATCATTTATCTCCTCGTATTATCTGTACTACATCGTAAAGAAAACTGTTTAGTTTCTATATTCTGTAAACCTTCGAGTTTAAATTATGAATGTTTTTGAAGTAGTGTTGGGAATTGAAGCATGAGTTAGTATAATATAATGACACTTGATCAACGTGATTATATTACAGTAAGTCATGCTGAGTTTCTAATGGGACATGACGATTCTCATACCATACCGTCATCATGTGCCATGTTACACGACTCGGGTATTCTATGTAACCTCTAAAAATATCAAGAAAATATCTTCTTGATGATTCCGTCTTTTCCGGATATTCTGGTAATTTGACAAATCAAATCGTGCTACTACCTTTCCCTTCTACTTTGTATATTATGATAATTTGAAACTCCATATCTACGAATTCTGGACCATTACTTGCGAAGAGAAAGCAAAAGAATGAAGCTCCGAAATAGAAATGGGAGTATAAATCTCAGCGAATAGAAGAGAGCATAAACTGTGGATGACAATGATTATAGAAGACAGAAGCAGAGACATCGAAATATAAGGGAAGATATAAAATCCAACAACAACCCCGAAATTATAAACCGTGTATATCGATACATATAACAATATAAAGACACGGGAGAACTAAAAACACTATAAAACCAAGAGTATAGTAGAGATAAATAGATTCTCCCGGCGGTAGATGAAAAAGAAGAATAATAGATATGAAAGTTAGGAGTATATCAAGAAGCATAACTGGATGGAGCATATTGACGAATGATTTAAAGTATGAATTGAGGAAGAAAGAATAGAAGGTGTGAACTGTGGAAATAAGGAAACGGAGGGAGTAGATTTATAGTGAAATATCCTACAGAGCAATCAAAATAGATTATCGTATTTAATCAAAGAGGATCCTAATTTCCTAAATTATCGAAGAATCAAATCTTATTTAATGCCCCGTTCATATCGATTATAAACGTTACATAATAATTGGTTACCTTGCAAGGTATTTGACCTCTATATGATACATTTTACAAACATTGCATTCGTTTTCAACAGACAAATTTTTATTTCAACGAAAGTTGACAAGCATGCATACCATCTCATAATATATCCAATCTATGAATGCCTTAATATTAATCTTGATGAACTCAACGACTCGAATGCAACGTCTTTTGAAATATGCCATGAATGACTCCAAGTAATATCTTTAAAATGAGCAAATACACAGCGGAAGATTTCTTTAATACCTGAGAATAAATATGCTTAAAAGTGTCAACCAAAAGGTTGGTGAGTTCATTAGTTTATCGTAATCAATCATTTCCATCATTTTAATAGACCACAAGATTTTTATTTTTATAGTTAACTGCAGGAACACTCATCTGCAAAAATCATTCATATGGTGAACATCTGGTAACCGACATTAACAAATGCATCTAGAATATCCCCAAATATACAGGTACACTCATCTGTATATAAAATCGAAGTACTAAAGCATCCATAACCTGGATGGGACGTGTCAAAGTACATAGATCTATCTTCAGGATTCGCGTCAATTTGGGGGTCTGTTCCCAAATTCTTAGGCTACCAAGCTAAAAAGGGTGATATCCGGTATAATAATTCAACCATAGAATGTAGTTTCAGTACTTGTGTCAATTTCATAAAACAGTTATAAAATCAGCGCATGTATTCTCAGTCCCAAAATATATATTGCAAAAGCATTTAAAAAGGGAGCAAATGAAACTCACAATACTGTATTTCGTAGCATTAATGCAAATGACGGCACTGAACAAGTGCAGAGTTGGCCTCGGATTCACGAACCTATATTAAGTATATATATAAACAATTTAGGTCAAGTCACAGTGTATCACAATCCTAATGCTCGAGATCGATATGCAAAAGTTAACAAAAGTCAATTTGACCCAAAATGATTTACAAAATCTATACATGTTTATTATATAACTTAAATATAGTCATTTTATGTATTTAAATATATTTATCAGATTTTATTAGAGTAAATAATACAAGTCATTTATTAATAAATAAAATTTATATTAAAATTTATATATGATAAAAATATACTTTTATATATCTCAAGTAATAAAGTTCACTTAATATCATAAAAATATAGTAGTATGTATTATTAATGTAATTATGTTACGTGTGGTAAAAATATCTTTTTATCACATATTTATTTGATAATATTGATAATAATAATAATGAGCAAAAGTTGTATTATTTTGTAATAATAATAATGATAATAATAATAACGATAATGTTATTAAAAGTATTTTAATATAAATAATAATGGTAATAATAATGATGATATTAATAATAGTAATAAAATTGATAGTAACGATAATTTTAAATAAAACGATAGTTTTAAATTCTATACTTTTTAATGATAACATATTCTAATAAAAACGATAATTTTCAATAATAATAGTAATTTTTAATAGAATGATAGTTTAATAAAAATGATAAATTTTAATGATAATTGATAGTATCGATACTTTAATATTAGTAAAAATATAATTTATTTTAATAATAATATTTACTATATATAATAATTATCATAATAAGAATAATAATAATAATATGTTATAAAAATAATTCTTTCAAAAATGATAATTTTTAATGACAATAATCCTAATATGTTAATAATGATGATGATGATGATAATAATAATAATAATAATAATAATAATAATAATAATAATAATAATAATAATAATAATAATAATAATGTTGATTATTAGATAATAATAATAATAATGACGATAATAACGACAATAACGATAACGATAACGATAACGACAACGATAACAATAACGATAACGATAACGATAACGATAATAATAACGATAATAATAATAATAATCATTTTAACAATAATACTTAAAATAATAGATAATTCAATTGACGATATCTTTTAATCCGTTAATCGAAATCATACGCTTTCTAAATGAAAAGTTATTAAGTTTTCGTCAGCTTTCCAGCGACATGTATATCGTATACCTTATCTCAGTCTCATATGTATCAAATTCGTGATTTATCATAAACTATTTAATGACGAAACTAAGCATACAAGCATGCAATAACATATATACTCGAGCACTAGTCAGGGATACACTATTAATATATAAAAGATAGGATATGAGTGCTCACGTATCAATATTGTGATTCAATATTGCAGGAAAGTACATAGACGCAATGAAGATGATAAACACTAGTTTGACCTCACGAGCAATACCCCCGATCCATACCCATAACCTCCATAGTTATAACCCATAATTTCCTTAACACTATCCCGCTCGAAAAACCCGTTTGAAATAACTTGGACAGCACTCTGTCGTAATATTTTATGTGTAATAATACTAAAATATTACTCCTAATTATAAGATTAATAATAATATTAACCTTAATATATATATATATATATATATATATATATATATATATATATATATATATATATATATATATATATATATATATATATATATATATATATATATATATATATATATATATATCGTGAGAGATAGAGGGATGAAGTGTGTGCATAACTAAGCCAGACATCGAGTAATTTATAGAATCTTTCCTGCCACTAGCCCTCATGTGATCGCATGGTGTTTGGGCACTATGGCTATGCGATCGCATGGCCTTGGTTCTCAGCAAACATGTAATTTAAACGTGGGCTGCCGACACTTATATTATTATTATATGTAAATAATTATTTAATTTACATAATTATTTATATAATATATTATATTTATGTGCATGGTAGATTTGTGATTCTTGTTCCGATAACTCGTACGTTGACACTTGACTTATGTCCCGGTTTCGGTTTCTCAAACGTCCCTTCGTATGCTGAGAAAACTCACACTTTATGTTACGCGACGTGTACCTTTATTAATAATTAAACTTAATCATCGATAGATTATATTGTCCAAAGTATAACCTTTACATTTGAGTGTTGTGGTCATTTGCTTCTATGAATCGACGTCTCGTTATATATTCATATGGTAAATTAAATCCAAAATATTTTGTATCTAGTTAATATTATATTTAATCACATTGTAATATATATATATATATATATATATATATATATATATATTATAAATTTGTACATATTATATAGAATTGAATACTTTAATAATATTTTATTTTAGTTTTTCAAATGTATTTATATTTCAAAGTTCATTTATAATCATAATAGAAAATATTATATCATATTACGTTTACGTTTTTGAAACTATATATATATATATATATATATATATATATATATAAAGCTGATATATATATATATATATATATATATATATATATATATATATATATATATATATATATATATATATATATAAAGCTTAAACAATTTACCTTTAATAACAACAGGTTTTAATAACTCTGTTACTGAAATCTTTTTCATAAGTTTGAAAATAAATTAAATAATTATTATAAATTTTAGTTTTTCAAAACTAATTATATTAGAACTTATTTTAAAGGTTGTAATAAATAAACATTGTTAATTCATAAAACGTTATAGAAAAGTAGATTTACATATAAAGTTCAATGAATAAATAAACATATGAAATCATCTTAATGTAACTTGTCAAATGGGTATATCTTGTCGACAACCATTAACTCAATAATTTACTCTACATGATTTAAATTTTATGAAAGTTAAATGATTTAACTTATCCAGAGTCACGAGGAAATTATTGTAAGGTATGGATTAGGAATCTCCACTAATCCTTGTCTAGTTCCCGTTAATTGAAACATTTGTTCTTACTTGTAATTTATTTTACCAATTTCCGAATACCGTTAAAAAAAGGACAGATTTCTTAAATCAAAGTGGACCTCTCAACAGAGACCCGTAATCTAGACACAATGTATCTGATAACCCAAACATTTGGTACCATCTTTTAATTTCGTCGACAAATACGTTTAGGTAAAGTATTATACATTTAATACTTTGATAACATTTTCTTTACATATATATACACATATATATTCATATCTAATAATATAATGGTTCGTGAATCGTCGGGGTTTGGTCAAGGTTAAATGAATGTATGAACAAAGTTTAAAATTTTTGAAATTCAAATTAACAAACTTTGCTTATCGTGTCGGAATAATATAAAGATAAAGTTTAAATTTGGTCAAAAATTTTCAGGTTGTCACATCTTATCACGAAGATTTTCTCTAAATTCCTTGAACTCCGAAAATCAATCATATCTATGTCAAAAGATATGACGAATCTTTATTTCTTCATCTCACTCTTTAGTGACAGCTTCACTTATACTCTTCGCATAATCAAATTGTTTTATCCATATTACTCAATGATGATAAAACTCTATTTATCAACTCGTAATCGTCATGAAAACATTTTTATGTTAGACATGACGACCTCGATCAAATTTCGGGACGAAATTTCTTTAACGGGTAGGTACTGTGATGACCCGGAAATTTCCAACCAAATTTAATCTTTATATGATTCTGACATGATAAGCAAAGTCTGTAATGTTGAGTCTCGAAAAATTTGGAACTATGTTCATATATTCAATTACCCTTCGACTATTTCCGACGATTCACGAATACTTAATTGTAGATAGATACGTGTGTATATATATATATTAATTGGAAATATAAATTGAAATATTTTAGGAAGTAATTGTTAGAATTAATAATGTAAAATAAAATAATATATAATAATTATTAGTTAAAACATAGCTATATATTCAAATGAAGTATATTTAATATATATATATATATATATATATATATATATATATATATATATATATATATAGTTTCGAATTTATTTTGTAATCGACAGTAACATTCATTTATCATTCGATCGATATTAAACAAATTAAATTCCAACTTATATGATTTGAAAATAATCGGTGATCCAAAAATGAGTGATATAAAGTATAGGCTTATTAAAAATATATTTAGAATCTAATTATTATATTTTAACACTTTTTATATTTTACTCAGGATCGAACGCGGATAGTTGATTTATTTTATATTTAAACAATTGAAGACTTTTATTTGTCACTGATTTACAACGGAGTACGAATTAATATCTCTAATAAAACAGTTGGTAGAAATTATAGAGGCTGCTCAAGTTTTCCACGTTTACATTTCAAATATTATTATAATCACAATCCTATGCCTAATTGATTGAAGGATTGGTTTTTACTGTATCTAATTGAATTCATTATTGGATGCTAATTTCTTTTCCCCACTATCTACAATGCACGGATTAAATATATATACATGTGTTATAGTTTATAGACAATACATCACGAGAGTATTATATCTCTTCTTTCTTATTGTTCCATCTTTCTTTCTTCATTCAGTTAATTAACAGCCTAAACTATAAACTCAATATATTTCCTGCTCGATTCCTTCTTGCTCACCACCATCCGAGGATCAACACCATTCACCACCTCTCTCACCTTCGGTTAAACACCATCACCAAACCAACACTCAAGAACTACAAACTACTACTGTTTCGATTTCATTTGTGCTATTCACAGGTACCTACAATCTCCTTCTTTTTCTACTGCAACCATCTCTCTCCCTCTCTATTGTTGCAACCACAACCAACACCTTTATCACCTCGAAACTATGAGCTAACTGCTACAACCTACTACGGGTATACATTTATTTCTGTTGAAAACCATCGTGAAAACCAACCACCCTCACCATCATGATTCTGTATCTACTGTTGCAACTAGAATTGTGTCTTCCCGTTAGGATAACCATTTAAACCACCATATTTCCTGACTTTATTACTGCTACAGCCGCCCTATACTCGATCAGGTTCCTCTATTTCTGTTTCAACTAAACTCCAACCATCGAATACAACAACAACCTAAACCACCATCTTCTTTTTCTCCTTCTCTTGATCAACCACCACACACCTCTCTCTTTATACTCTCTCTTTTCCTCTCACTATATTTTTGATTACAAACGTAACCTAGTATCACCACCTACAACCACTGTTAAAACCATCCACCACCACCAATGAAAACCCACCAGGAATACTACTGCTATTTCGCTAACTTGTTGTTATTCGACAATGATTAATCATGATGATAAACAAAGAAGATACGATGGTGATCATGATAATGTTACACGATAACCCTGAAGGAGAACCAAACCCCTTTTGATTACTGCTGCTACTCTTTATTGATTTCTGTTCTATTGTAAATCGTTGCAAACCAAAACATCCTTTAATCTTTAAAACCGGAACTAATTGTTGTTGCTGCAAAAATCGAAAAAATAAAGGATGATGGGTTCAATGATTACAGTGATAATGGATAATGCGGGCTGACCAAAAAGAATGGTGATGATTACTCGCTGCTGTTTAATAATTTTTTTTCTGTTTTCAATTGTTTTGGCCGACAAACAAACCCCACCCATTGTATTTTTCTGTCGATTTATTTCTTTGGCAAAATGGACGGTTAGATAACTTGGGGCCGTGTTTGGTTTTGTTATTGATCGGGCCACAGACAAGAACTCAAGCCAATTAACTTCCCTAATAAAAAAAATGTAACACTTGGGCTTGTTGTGGACTAGTCATGTAAATCGTTCCTATTACTAATTGATCACCGAAGCCCAACATTTCTCTTTTGACCACCTACTCGATTCAAGATGGTTGCATTCGTTTGTTTTTCTTCGTTCTGTGATGCTATGACCTCGTGCTTCTCTTACAGCGAAATATGATCTGGAGCATATTGAGATGATGATGATTTTATGATCACGATAAGATTATGATCATGATTATAATTATGATATGATTTTATGACTATGACAATAAGAACAATGATGTATGATGATGAAGTTTAGGGTTAGGAATGATGATGATGGATATGGTTGTGTATCATGGGAATTAAGATAGTTTTAGAAAATGAAAGAATCAGATAGATGGGTAATTTGAAGAAGTTGAAAACAGAAAGAAAATGATTAAATATATACGCTATACGACGTATAAGAATAATGAGGATGATTATTCGATAGATTACATGAAATAGAAACAAGAAGGAAAACAGAAATGGATTATATAGATTATTTTTAGGAAATCACAAATGGAGTAATGATTAAGGATGTTATCGGGTTAGCGGGAGGTCGCGGGTTCAAACCCGGATTTGGGTATTTTTTTTAAAAGGGCTACTTCTTTGAGGTAGTTTACTTATTACTCATTATTATTATTATTTTTATTATTATTATTATTATTATTATTATTATTATTATTATTATTATTATTATTATTATTATTATTATTATTACTATTATTATTATGATTAATGTTATTAAAATGTTAAGGTTAGGTTTAAAAATAAAATTTAGGATTAAGATTATGATTTAAAATAAGTTAATGACATGATTATGATTATTAAGAACAAGTATGATTAAGTTTATGACAAATATCTATTATTTTTTTTTAAATTTATTAATATTATTATTATTAAAACTATTATTATTATTAGTATCATTATTATTATTTTTATAAAAACCATATTACTATTATTATCAATATTACTACTAACATTATTACCATTACTACAATAAAAATTAGTTATATATAAATATACTTAACTAAACTATATTAACATTTTTTATTTATTTAAAGAATATAAGATAAATACATTTAATTAAGTTACTAATGAAACACATAATTTATTAAAATAACAAGTATATCACTAATAATATATAAATTTGTTCGATTACAATTATATGTGTTAATATATATATAAATGATATAGGTTCGTTAATCCGGGGTCAACCCTGCATTGTTCAGTTTCGTCGTATGAATATTTTTACTACAAAATATCGTATTGTGAGTTTCATTTGCTCCCCTTTTAAATGCTTTTGCAATATATATTTTTGGGACTGAGAATACATGCGCTTTTATAAATGTTTGACGAAATAGACACAAGTAATCGAAACTACATTATATGGTTGAATGATCGAAATCGAATATGCCCCTTTTAGTCTGGTAATCTAAGAATTAGGGAACTGGCCCCTAATTGACGCGAATCCTAAAGATAGATCTATCGGGCCCAACAAGCCCCATCCATTGTTGCGGATGCTTTAGTACTTTGAAATTTATCATGTCCGAAGGATGTCCCGGAATGATGGGGATATTCTATATGCATCTTGTGAATGTCGATTACCAGGTGTTCAATCCATATGAATGATTTTTATCTCTATGTATGGGATGTATATTTATGAGAAATGGAAATGAAAATCTTGTGGTCTATTAAAAATGATGGAAATGAATATTGATGATAAACTAATGAACTCACCAACCTTTTGGTTGATACTTTAAAGCATGTTTATTCTCAGGATTGAAAGAAATCTTCCGCTGTGCATTTGCTCATTTTAAAGATATTATTTGGAATCATTCTTGGCATATTTCAAAAGACGTTGCATTCAAGTTGTTGAGTTCAATAAATATTATGATTAAGTAAATGACAGATTAGGTCATTTATAGTTGGATATTATGAAATGGTATGCATACCTGTCAATTTTCGATGCAATGAAAGTTTGTCTTTTAAAACGAATGCAATGTTTGTAAAATGTATCATATAGAGGTCAAATACCTCGCAATGTAATCATATGTTATTGTATTCGTCCTTATGGATTAGGACGGGTCGTCTCATTTGTATGTGGTGTGTTTTTGTTTACTTTATTGTTTTCGCAAACGAGACTCGAATTTAGTTAGCGGTAGGTTCATTTTGTTCGGGTTAGGTTTCTATTTTCGAGCCTCGCTTGGTTTCCATGTTTGTATTTGATTTCGATAGGCTCTTCCTTTTGTGATAAAGTTTTGGTTTTATAGTATTTATTACTTTTACCTAAAAAGAAAATAAAATTTACAAGATCTCACATCTAAAGCTTTCTTCTTAGTCATCAGGTTCCACACCAAGATCACATGAGGGACAAATAGTTAAAAGACCATTGAATCTATGAACTCATTTTCTCAAACCTGCCCCTGGCTTCCAATAGATGACTTTCTAACTGGTCTTAGACATCAATGACAGCAACCTAACCTTCAATTAGTCCTCATGATTTCGCCCTCCGATAGATGGCTTGATTGGACGTTCAACCCGCCTACGTAGGTCAGGAGAGCCTTTCATCTCCTCTCTAGGTTGGCCTTTGCTAGCCATTAGAGCAAGATATGTAATAGATATCGTTGAAGGGTCTGTCTCACGATCAAATGTTGTCCTTCTAAAGCTCAACCTGATTTGGTATTCGTAGTAGCACCTGACAGAGTCTCGTTATCACTGATGAAAATGTTAGCGAGTATAGAAAAGAGATAACATATACTCTAAGTCGTTAAAGCCAATTGATCGAATTCAGTTTTAGATCTCTATTCCACTCTAACTAGTGCATGAAGTCATTTCTGAAAGGAACTTAATTGATGATTAAAAGTGATCCAAGTATAAAATAATGTATCAATCTATAATTTTTTTGATATTTGTGTCACGATCTTCCTAGGAGGCTAGGAATAACTGCAGAAGATTCGAAACTAATTCTAAGACGTACTGGAAGAGAGTCCGAACTAGTCATAAAACCAAATACACAACTCATTCCCTCGATTTAGTTGTTGTTAGTACTATATACATGTTACCTACTCTTGTCATAAACACCTCAAGTATGATTTTCATTTTTTCATCCGCTAATTTTGAATGTTTAATGTTTAATTGAATTAGTGGCGAACTATGAATTGTGATTGTTCCCGATAAGTATTTGAACTTCTATTTCGGTTTCATCAAGTTCTTGCAGTTCTAGTTTGGCTTTCAACTGCTACTTTTGATCCTACTTGCCGATTCTTTGTTTTTTCAATAGTTCATTTTCTGCATTTAGTTTTTTTTATAGTAGTGTAGTGGTCGTTTTTGTTGGTCCAACTATTTGTGTGTTTTTGATACATGCGTTTCCACTATTACATTTTCTTTTAATAAACTTCTATACTTAACAAACAACGTCATATGAGCACCAACTAATTTCACTTTATTTTTACTAACCTTTCACTAAACACTTCATACAATTTTTACTAAATAATACCTACAAATATAAGATGTACACGTTACCAAACACATGTTACAAAATAAAAAATAAAACACGTGGAACTCGAACACATTCGCCAACCAATGTCAATATAATAACTGGCGCCCCATTTAATTGGTTGGTCACTATCTTGGCCATTGATTTAGCTTGCGCCAAACACCTTTCGCTAACTGATAGTACACCCCATATCTCGGTTACAATCCAGACAATACGAATGTATCTCACGAAGATAAGCAACCACGAAGGTGTCATGATAACCGAGGCCGAAGGACTGAACTAAGTCACGAGATTGTATAAGTCAAAGAGATATGGAAAAGATTTCATGAAAACAGTAGGCGGCGCTTCCTAGGTAATTAAGGAAAACATCTATCTTGCTTTGCTTCGCCACTGTAGCTACGCCACCCTGCTAAGGGAAACTCCACCAACACTTCCATAATCACCTTGGAACTTGATCAATGCGTTTAGACCAGGGACAAGCATCTCGGTTAGCTATAAAAAGGGAAACATGATCACTGAATGATCAACTTCCACTCAATCACAAAACATCTCACATTGAATACACTTCAATGTCTCACTCAAAACTTGGTGGTGTAAAGTGAGAAATATTCACACTACCTTCGGGGAAATTGCCAGTAAGTCCTCTAATATCATTCATATCACATAAATCACTTGACAAAACACCCTGATGAACCGAATCTTAAACCACTTTAAGATAGCTCGAAAAAGTGTACAAACACTAACAAAACAAGGTAGTGACTATGGATTCACCTTACAAGGAATTATGCTAATATGCGACGGAGTATATGGGATGTTGGCTCTTATCTTATTAAAAAGAAAATCTAGTTTTTTTCCTTCTAATTTTTATGTATTTGGATACTAAGAAATACTCCGTATTGTACAACTCCAAAAATTTGTGGATTACCGGCACATTTGTTTATCCCCTATAACACAAAATTATAATTAACTAATAGCAAAAGATGCTAGTGCAAAGACAAAAATTAAAGGACAGTTCAATTGTTGCCCATACATGTCGACAGAAACAGTACTCTACATGTAAAGTAAAACTTGTACAATCCACGAATTGTTTTGGAATATGTCTCAGAAACTGTAACCAAAATTAATCGATCAAAATGAACAATGTACATAAAGTAAAAACTTAGTACATTTTCTGTTCAATATATTAATATACTCCGAAGAAAATATTTAATCTTGGATATTCACTAATTCTCGGTCACTTCG
This sequence comes from Rutidosis leptorrhynchoides, assembly GCF_046630445.1. Lineage (NCBI taxonomy): Eukaryota > Viridiplantae > Streptophyta > Magnoliopsida > Asterales > Asteraceae > Rutidosis > Rutidosis leptorrhynchoides. The sequence goes on along the minus strand of NC_092338.1, from coordinate 344,326,679 downwards.
TCATTCGACCTACGTAGTCATGTTAATTTTGTTGGTCCTATGCATAATTTAAAAAAATTGCCATTAAATTACTACTTTTACTAATTACTAGTATATAATGACTGTCTAACGGTGGATCAAAATCTAAAAATGAATGATAATGATGGTAAAAAAAAAAAAGTTTACTTGGCGAAATTAATACAATAATACGGAGTATCAAACAAGAAAAGTATGATAAAGAATAAACAAATGGATATAATTGGTGTAATTCATTTCATAATTTTTGTATGCGTTTAGTATCTCTGATAGTACGAGGATGATTTCTAAAACGTTAATAAAAAGTCCAATGCTCGAGTTAGCGTGGTGATATTTAACGGTTCATTTGACAAATTGCTACTTATTTTTACTACATTTTTAAATTTGACCCCGAAATATATTTATACACATAAATCCCCCCTGACGTGTTTTAGTTACATCACTATCATATATCCTTAGATAACCCTTAGATCATTGTACAAAGTCTTAACAAAAAAACTTGAGTACATTTCATAGAAACTAACCATGCAATAACATACTACGAAATATTTTGTACAACTACTGGACCAAATTGTTCGAATATTGTGGTGGTCAAGGTTAGAAAAGTTAAGGAGTAATCATGGTAAACTGCGTATACTAAAGTATAACCTAAACAGAAAAAACCTTAGGACTGTTGAAATTCAAATATGAGTAAGTAATTAGGTATATATTCATAATTTGTCAATTTGATTATTCAAAACGTTTCCCTTCTTTTTTAAACACATGAACATAACACGCATTAGTACACACTAGGTAGATTTTGTACCTAATGAACAACTATAAAATAAGCTCTAAAGCCCATAAGGTTGAAGAAACACCGGGGAAGTGAAAATTTAGAGGAACGAGGAAATCGATCTTAGCCGCCGGAATCACCCCACTTGTGAGAAAATCATGTAACACTTTTAATAGTAGGCAAAAAAGTACAATAAATGATAGTGATGTATACGACACATGGATCTCCCAATCTATTTTGGTTTCAAGTAAACGACTAAAAATAAAATTAGAAGAGTTTACAATTTGTCAATAATATGGATCTCCCGAAGCTAGAATCTTGATAAACATCGCCATTGCGGAATCTTTAAAAAGTAAATGCTATACTCCGTAATATATACGACACATGGACAAATCAATAAAGTTTTCTTGTTTCCTCACAAATTGAAAAACATTGTATTGCCATCGATAAGCTCATTGTTTATAGTGACTTGGAGCATTAATGAACTTGAATCAATTCGAGCCAGTTTGTTTTAGGGTTCTTCGGGGGATTCTAAAAATATGCATTGGCTGAATTGGAATTCAACTCTAGCCTCGTTCGAAAAAAAGCCGAGTTTGCAGTAGGAAGCTTACAAGCATTTAATACGGCGCTCATAATCAAATGGATTTGGAGGATAGTCTCACAATCGAATGCTAAATGGAAAACTTTAGTTAAGTCGATTCATGGTTCAGATACAGGTATCAACGACTTAAAGCAAAGTCAAATATATGAGCAAACATTCTTAAACTTTATGATAGTGCTCATTAGATACATATATTCCCTCATAGTATATTGCATAAAAAATCGGTAATGGAAACATTACCTGTTTTTCGCTCGAAGATTATACTAGAGGTGAATATTTGGCCTATAGATTCTCATGGCTGTTTCACCTTGAGGCCAATCAGCGATGCAAGGTGTCCGAAAAGAGGGTTATCAATGCATAGATTTGGTCATGGAGTTTTGATTATATCGGTAGCCGAAAATCTCATAGCTTTGAAGAGATGATAAGGGAAACTGGTTCCATTAATCTATCAAAACCGTTTATCTGTATCAAAATTCTTTGGCATAGGGACTATAAAATGGCCTTACTTCGCTCACCTCCCTACCGGCCGCCTCAACTTCTAAATCCAATCTTGAACGTCCAGTTAGGCATTCACAAATTCACTTCTCTTTCAAGTTCCAGTAAGATTGTTATGCTCGTGGTGACTTCTCATTTAGGAATTCTCATTATGAGTTGGTAATACTCGAAATTTAATTGGTGATTTCATCCTTCATAAGGCTTAAAGCGTTATGTGTTCCTCAAAAAGTTAATATTTTGTGTGGAAAATTGCGTTAGATAGGTTACCAACAAGGATCAAACTTTCGCAAAAAGGTTTGGAGATTGAACAAATTGGTTGTGTATTTTGTCATGATGGTATTATTTATGTGGCACACTTGTTCCTTCAATGTCTCATGGAGATAGAAGTTTGGAGACGGATTGATCTATGGCTCGGTTTGGATCGTCCCATTTCACATTTTGTTTCATGACAAGAACAAAGTCCGTGGTTGGATGACTTGCAAGTTAATGTAGAGTCAAGGAAGAATATATTGGTAATCTATGTGACTACTCTTAGTATGTTATGGAAGTTACGGAACAATGTTGTTTTTGGGCCTTCTTATATTCCTAAAAAAGGTTCTTTGATTTTATTCGTGATATGTCATGTAATTAATATTGTAATAGAGGCCGCAAGAACATCAGTTGAACTTTATGGCTCTAAAAGATTGTGTAATTTTTGTATTCTTATTTTCCTAGCGACTTGAAAAAATTTGTTGTTCTAGAAAAAATCAAAACATATTACATAAATGCTACACAACTGAACCCTTTATACCATTTGTAGTGGTCGATGGCGTTGCTTGGTGGTGTTTGTTGCTTTTGTACTTTTTTGTTGACTAGGATACGTTAGTTTTTGATGTAGAGTATTGGTGAGTGGTGAAGTTGTGATGTGGTCCAACGGTTGATGACCTGCTTCCTTTAGAGGAGGTCAGGAGTTCGACCCCCGTTGGCTACATATTAACCACAATTTCATCTCTGCCATGAAGTACCACCCATGGTAACTTTCCCCATCGCGTTGTAGGAGTAAAAGGGTAGGGGGTTTTGACCGTCAATGCCCCGTATGAGATTGGTGCGAGTTTTCTCCTGGGCACGCAGTTGGGGGTGGATATAACAACTGCAGAAGATGATCGCGTGAGTGGTTAAGTCCCCATGAGTGATCCCCAACTAACTGCTGTTCAAAAAAAGGTACTAGTTAAAAAGAAATAAAATTATATCTTTAAAATAATGAAAAACTATTAAACATGTTCCCACGCTCGTTGCTTCATCCGTTGCCATTCAACAGACGTCTTCAAAAACTGAAAACCAACACCCCATTATGCTTTAAGGGGGCATGAGTTTTAGTGACATGTCATATCCCACGGGTGTGGGATCATGGGGATACAAGTGGTCTTAGAGAATCTCATTGTATTCATCTGAATGTTGGTTAGAGAGTAGATATGATATAGGGATGTCAAAATGACCCATACCCGATGGGGAAACCCGAAACCCGTTATATTTGGGTCGGGTCATGGACCGGGTATGGGGATGATTACAAAAAAATTCCGGGTTCGGGTATGGTTTTGGATACAAACCCGTTTACCCGACCCGTATACCCGACCCACATACCCGTATACCCGGCCCGAGGAATTTTAATAATAATTTTTATGTAAAATTTTAGTATTAGTATTATATATTGTTAATGTATGAAAGATTTCTCTTATTTGTTTTGAAAACGAGTATATTTTTATTCAATATAATCATATACAACGAGTTTTCGAGATTTGATATTTATATACTTTGTGTATTTGGGTATTTTAGAAACTTTTCAATCAACTTTTTGTGTGTGATATTTTATAATACTTTAAACATAAAGTAGTTAAGTTATTTTTCGATATTTTAATTTAGTAACTTATTGAAAAATAAATACAGAATGACTAATCGGGTATACCCGTTTACCCGTGGGGGAACCATAAATCCGAAACCCAATAGTATGTAAGTAAATGGGGACCCAACGAGTTTCGGGCCGGGTTTGGGGCGGGGTCTCTTAATCTGGTTCGGGTCCGGGATTACTTAAACCCGACCCAAACCCGACCCGATGCCATCCCTAATATGATATTAAGAGGTTAACTAAATAAATCAAGCTAACTACTGGTAGGTTTGTATACAAATTTGTCATTGAATCAAACAAAATACCCTAAAACTAATGTCCTTGACAATTCATTAAACAAATGAAAAACACAAGGACTAATTAGTAACAAATAAAAACTAAAAGGACTGATATTTCACCAAATTTCCATTATATTTTTTCTTCTTCCCTCCACATCTAATCCGAACCAAAAAATTCCATCTTCCCTCGTTTTTGCTCTTTCTTTCTTTCCCAAACCCTCAACTCTCACTTTCTCTCTCTAAAACAAACCCTCTATTTTCTCTCTCTACAAACAATTCCATAAACCCTAAACTCAATTCAATTCAATCACTCCATATATATATATAAATTAATTTCATTATCCAGTTACACACATAATTATATTTTTATTAATTAACTTACATAATATAACAGTAAGAAATACATAAATTTCCGAAATGTCTGAAGCTCGAGCTCCAAACCGTCAGGCGGCGCAACAATCGGTTGCCGCCGCCGGCGGCGGCGGCGGCGGCGTAGGACAGATCCTCAATTCAACGAGACGTCACTTACCGTTTTCATCGACACGACCGCCGTTTGTTCCTACCGACGATTACCACCGGTTCCCGCATAAAAATGATGGCAGCAGAGTGACTACCACTGCCGATCAGATGACTGAAGCGATTGTCGTTAAATCTCCGGTAGTTGATGCAGTTGATTCTGTTAATTTAGGTTTTCTATGATATTTGTGTTGATTGGAGGCTAAATTTAAGTTGTTGCAGAAGTTTGTGTATGTGACCTGTTGTTTGATTGTTTTGATTTTAAGGTTAATTTGATGGTGGATAATGCCCTAATTTAGCTGAGTTTTTCAATTGATTTTGACTAAACCTAGAAACCTTCAATTGTGTATGTGACCTTTTGTCGTGTATATGTGGATTTAATTGCATTGTTTGATGCTGATATTGGATCTTTATCATTGAGCTATTCATCTGAATGTATGTCAAATTATTGGGTTGGTTATTGTTTCGACGTTCTGTGCGTGACACACAAATGCTAATCTTTTTGTTGTCCATGATTATAGTTTCCACAGCCAGTGAAGAGAAAACTTGGAACAGACTATAATGAAGTTCCATCTAATGATTGGGCGATGGCTGGTTACACTGCAACAGTAAATAGTCCTCTTAACACACCAGTATCTGCAAAAGGCGGAAGAGTAAATGGTCGTTCGAGGGTCACAAAAAACAACAAACCAGCTCCTCAAACTCCTATTTCAAATATCGGTGAGGCATGGTTTGTTGTCTTTATATGCTATTTTGTTTGCACTTTTACTATGATTATTACCAACTTCTGAGTAGTGGATGTTAATACTCAATGGAGGTGTTTGTGTGTGTGTTGTATAAACTGTTATGTAATTATAGATAAGCAGAACCATGATTCACCTGTAATAGGGCAGATTGTAAGAGATGTGACATATATGAAGCTGTAATAATATAATAATAATTAAATATGCTGTTTGATTAATTTGGTTACTATTAAAAACTATATATATGAAAACTAATACTATATAACACAGGATCACCTTCTCAACTTACTCCTGTTGGCAGCTGCCGATATGACAGTTCTCTAGGTAACATTTTGCTGATTAGCTGTTCATATGATTCTTCTATAATTTTGAATGAATTATTTGTAGATGGTAAAGTTTCAATCTTTGCAGGACTTTTGACAAAAAAGTTTATCAACCTCATCAAACATGCTGAAGATGGCATTCTTGATCTGAATAATGCTGCTGAAACCCTAGACGTAATCTTTTTTTTTTTCTTTTCTTTTTCTTATTTGTTTCTTTCTTTTGTTCTTTTATTGTTTTGTAGATTTAAGTATAATCTTATTTAAGTATATTGAATATGTTTTTTATATATAATATCTAGTTTATCAAGTTGTAATGATACAGGTGCAAAAGAGGCGGATATATGATATAACTAATGTTCTCGAAGGGATTGGTCTAATTGAAAAGAAGCTCAAGAATAGAATCCGTTGGAAGTGAGGTTTTTTACATATTTTAACAGCACATTCCACGCAAATAAGTGTCTGCATGTATTTTAAACTTACTTAAGTTTCTTTTTTTATCTGTTTAGAGGCCTTGATTCTATAAAACCTGGGGAGTTGGAGGACGATGTTGCTCGGTTACAGGTATAAATAGTAGGTTGTGCACTCACTTTAGTGTTAAAGTATGCCTGTTGGGTTTGGAAACTGTTGCTAGTTGAAACAGGTTGGGTTGACCCGAACTATCTTGTTTCAGAATGCTTTAAATCACTTTCATATAAAAAAATTACCTATTGACCTGTGTGTTTCAGAACGTTTTAAGCCATCTGAACTTCCTTTTTAAGCTAACTTTTAATCACCATTTGTGATTTTACGAGTACATTATCTATTGACCCGTTTGTAAGTAAAATGTTCAATTTTGCCACCTCTAATTGTAACAAACTCACATCTCAAATAAAATCAAGCACATATTCAAAGGAATTCTTAAGCAGATTCTTTTCTGTGACTCTTGATTCATGACTGAGCTACTCGCATTTCTTGGTTGTAGGCGGACGTTCAAAAACTTACAATGGAAGAACATAGATTAGATGAAAACATCAGGTTACTTTTCTTTTTTACATTGACAAAGTTACCTAGTTTGCTATCGTAATTCAGTTATATATAGTTCGTTTTGTTTTTTGTTCATTTTGCAGGGAAATGCAGGAAAAAATGAGGGACATGAGTGAAGATAGCAGAAACCAGAAGTATTGTTTTATTCACTTGTTTATTTATGTTAGCTTCATTGGCCTAATATCGTGAATATTAGATTCTTACTAATATTCGGTTGATTTAGATGGCTTTTTGTGAGTGAAGATGACATAAAAGGTCTACCATGCTTTCAGGTAGGGTTTAATCATACAATTTATGTTATTTACTATGTTAATCATATAAATCTTCACGTTCACCATGTAAGTTTAAAATTTGATGTTTATAATCAACAGAATGAAACACTGATAGCAATTAAGGCTCCTCATGGGACAACTCTCGAAGTTCCAGACCCTGATGAGGTAAGTATGAAAAAGAAGTTACTTAATTATTTTATATTTAAAAAATACATTCCATTAATATAATATGTGAGGGGCATCGTTTTTTTTTTTGCATTTCAGGCTGTTGATTATCCACAAAGAAGGTATCGGATAATTCTTAGAAGCACAATGGGCCCTATCGATGTATATCTTGTCAGGTAAACAACCAACTTGCAGTACTCGTTTTGCTATTCATATAATAAACATAACTCAAATTAACCCATTCTAAGTAAATGAGTGGCAACCTTCATTTATGATATACGTTTGGATAATATATGCTCATGTGAACTTATTACATCTTTTCCCTCAAAATCTACTGACAATCGTTTGTGGTTTTAGTCAATTTGAAGAGAAGTTTGAAGATGTTAACGGGGCTGAACAATCAACAGCGGTGCAAGTGGCTTCAACCTCTGGCTCAGATGATAACCCAGAAGGCACCAATGAGCCACAGCCCCAACATGTTCATAATATGGGTTCTGACCCTGATTTACCTCAAGGCTCACCTGGGAATATCATGAGAATAGTTCCTTCTGATGTTAATGTAAGTAAATACGACTCTTTTATGCATTTTATTTGTGTGTAATTGTGCAAAATGCTTCTCATAAGATACCGTCTATGCTGGAAAGAATCAACCTTTACAATCAATTATTTAGCTGACTATATTTCACAACACCATTGAAAACTATCTAAGATAATAATAATTTTTTTTTATTTTTTTTGCAGAATGATGCAGACTATTGGCTTCTATCAGATAAAGAAGTTCCTTTGACAGATATTTGGAACACAGAGTGTATCCTTTCTTTTACTTGTTTTTATCTCTATTATGTTTAGATAATTTTGAACTTTATAACTTTTAAAATCTCGTATTGACGCTTACGGCCTAACAGTAAGTGTTGAAAGATAATGAAAGTTGTCTCTATTTTTGTTTATGGGACCAAGTTGCATTTCTTGACTAGTTATAGTACCTGGAATCGAATGGGATGGTGTTGACTTGCTTAGTGAAGAATTTGGGTTAGCAGAAGTGGGGACACCAAGACCAAGCACCCCAATGGCTGACCACACTGGTGCACCCTTTGCGTCCGTTAACGGTGCACCCAGGTGAACAAAGGTAAACTAGAGTCAGCATTGAGAAAAAACAGTTTTTTTTTATATGGATGATCCATCTTGGATCACTGTGAGGATACAATGAGATTGATATCAGGATATCAAAAGAGGCAGGTTTGTTGTAAGTAGAGTGAAATTCCAATGGGGGAATAAAACGTTGATTATGTTCGTGTTCTTAGGTCATCATAGCCAGTCTCTTTGCATTTTAAAGTACTTTGCTCTACCCTTATTTTGTAATTTAATGTTTTTTCATCAATTTTAATTTAATGAACATGAATTGCTAAGGTATATTACCAATCAACCATGAGTGAATTTTTATATGTTGCTTTGCATTCATTGTTATATGTTTTGTGATTATTCCTTCATAGTTTGGATTGAAGGTATTTCGTATGCCCGAGAGACATATTAAATTAATGTGGCTAACATGTTATGATCCAAGTCGGGTCATACCCAATAACAAACTTACCGACACTTTATTCGTATTTGATCTTAACGATTGAATCATTGATTAAATACGTGACACTGAATTTTAAGGAAAAGGTTTCTTAAATAATATTACTTGATATGTTTATATAAGTTATGGAATAATTTATATAACAAGGATTTAATTATTTATAGGTTAAATAATTTATTAAGTTATGTTATATTTTATAAAATTGGTTTTACAAAATATACATAACAAATAATATACAAGTTTATAAAATGTGTTTTATAAAATCATGTTTTATAAAAACTGATTTTATAAATTTAGTTTTATATTCCACAATTATATTATATGTGTTCAAATGGTAGTGGCATGAGGAGTTTAAGAACATGCACAAGATTCTTCATTGAATGGGACATACTTTTCCAAGTCTCTATAAACATGCTCCTTGACTAAATGTCATACCATACATGCAAAGATATCAAGTTTTAGTGCAAAAAAAAAAACTGCCTTCTGCAGCTGTTTCAGCCGTGGCCTTTGAGGGTCAAAAGGAAGATCATTTTCTTCTTTGCAAGCTAGTTTTTCAAGTGTCAATTAATCCTAACATAAGTACTAAGTGTTGGCATCAAGTTTGGGGTATAATCTCTTGAGGTTTCATGCTTTTGAGGCTTGCATTCTCATCATCTTTTCAACCTACTGCTGTCCAGAAAATTGGGTGCAAGAGCAAAGGGTTTTGAGCTTGTTCAAAGGTGATTAAGGGTCTTAATTCCTAACAAGTTTAAGGGTGGTGTTAGTACACAATAGCTTGAGGTTCTATCATCTTCTTGTTCTTCAATATCACCCTCAATTAACTTGAGGAGGTAATAATCTTCTTCTTATACTTGTTTTATATGTGAGCATTAATCCATGACTTGATATGAATATGGGATTTAACTTAAATGGCTTAACATGTTAACATGTACTTTACTTAATGCTTCCGCTCGTTTTAACTACATTAAATTGGTTTAATGATTAAGTTAACTATATTAACATGTTGTTTATGAAACTTGTTAAATTCCATCAATGGTATCTAGAGCCGAGGTCTATGAATTATGCTTCTTATATGGTCTTTAAACCCACTATATTTGCATTCCATGTACATGCATGAATATGGAATGTAAAAATGTTCGGGTTTGGGTGGGTTTGTGCATTTGGCCGATTTCTAAAGAGGTTCCAAGAGGGTTTGGAACTTGCAAATTGGTCATATTTGTTGTATGTTGTAGTTCACAATCAATGCCTTGACCTTATGATTGAATGCATGTGCGTTTGAATGATTTGTATTTATTCATTTAATATGTAATATTAATTCATTCATTTGGTTTGTAATAATTTTTATTTGGTTATGTAATTTATTTTATATTTGGTATGTAAAATAGATTAGGTTGTAATTTCATTTTTTAGACAAAATGTATTAGGATATATTTTGTAAAATGATGAAGATTATGAAGACTTGAAGAACACAAGAAGAAGCATTTGGATGCAAGATTAAGTGGGAGATTTAAAATCTCCTACTTTGTGTTATAACCCTTACCGGTAGCATTTGTTTTTGGCTAAACAAATGTCTACCAAATTGTCTTGATTGTGAACATGTTTGATTTGCATGTGTGGTTGTTTATTGTGTTTGTATGTTTGGTTGCTACAGGTAAATCACAAGTTAACAACAAGCAAAATGACAATTTAATTGGTTAAATTAGACATTATTAACACATGCAAAATGACAATTTAATTGGTTAAATTAGGAATGGCTAAAAGGATTTAATAATTGGTTATTAAAACATAATAAATGGTTTATTATCAAAGTAGTAAAATTGGATTTATTACATGACATGAAAATGGATTTCAAATGAACCATACACTAAATGCATGTTGGTGTATGGTATAAAAGTTTTCTCAAACTAGAATTAAAGAAAACTTAAAACCCTTTACACACTAGGTTAACAAGTTTAAACGCCATCCTATTGTATGACACTTAGACGTATTAGGGAACTTATAATGGGATAAAGGTCACCTAACCGTTATGAGCAAACTAATATGATTAAGGTAAATTTCGCACACTTGTGAGATAAAGGTCACCTAACCACTTGTATGTTAAGTTTACATGTCTATACAAGTAGGACGACTTGATTTGGAAATCATGAACTTAGGGTCACCGAAGCATGATGAACAAATAGGCGTTGATGGGATAATATGCCATGAAAAAGGATTGCATGATCCCATAACTTAGAAGTTGCAAAAGGATTGCAATTGTCATATAATGACTACCTAGCTAAATCAAATGACGGGATAAAGGTCACCTAACCGAAATTTGGTTTACTGTTGGATTCTAAATTTTTATAAATATCAATTGGATTTAAAGGATATTGATTGTTAAATTAAAATTAATACTTAAACAACTTTGTTAAATTTTGTAGATGGCTGATGTGAAGCGAGGTGTATATAAAATAGTTATTATTTTACTAGGAAAAACTATTAAATACGATACAATTTTACACAAGATATTTATTTATTTATAGAATGGATATACTTAAACCTTGCTACAACACTTATAGGCAGTGTACCTAATCGTACAGTAGTGTAGTTTTTAGTAAGTCCGGTTCGTTCCACAGGGAAATCTTTGAACAAAGCTCAACGCTATATTAGTTTACTTTTATAAAAATACAAATATATATATAAGTAATATTATTGTTATAAAGGGGGGTTTTTACCGTTTAATGACCGGTTTGTCGATTTTAAAACTTTAGTCGCAGTTAAAACCTAATGTAAAATATAAATACAAGACTAAAATTAAAGCGTAAAGTAAATAACGATAATGAAATTGCGAATAATAAAAATGCGATAAAATAAAATTGCGATAATTAAAAAGTACGATAATTAAAAGTGCAATAAAATAAAATAACAATAAATAAAAGTGCGATAATTAGAAGTGCAATTAAATATAAAATAAAGGAAATTAAATATGAAATAAAAGAATTATGCTTATTTAAACTTCCGTAATCATGATGTTTGACGAGTTGATTTTAGTTTTATGCCCATGGGTTAATTGTCCTTTGTCCTGGATTATTCAATATGTCCGTCTGGTTTTTGTCCATAACAGTCCATCAGTCATAAATATAAATTGCGAGTGTCCTCATCAAATTATTATTATACCCGAAGTTAAATATTCCAACTAATTGGGGATTCGAATTGTAACAAGGTTTTAATACTTTGTTTAATGAATACACCAGGTTATCGACTGCGTGTAAACCAAGGTTTTACTACTTTGTTAACAATTACACCAATTACCCTTGAATGTAATTTCACCCCTGTTTTAATTATTCTAGTGGCTATTAATCCATTCCCGTGTCCGGTTAAATGAACGATTATTCGTACATATAAATACCCCGCCCATCGTGTCCGATCGAGTGTATATGGTAATTTATAGGGACGCCCAATTGTAAATCTTTATATTAACATTAACAAACTTTCATTTAGTTAAACAAATATAAAGCCCATTAATAGCCCATAGCCTAGTTTCCACAAGTGTCGTTCTTTTGTCCAAACCCCAATTATGGTACAAAGCCCAATTACCCAATTTTAGTAATTAGCCCAACATCATGATTACTTCGTTTTAAATAAGCATAATAATAACTTAGCTACGAGACATTAATGTAAAAAGGTTGAACATAACTTACAATGATTAAAAATAGCGTAGCGTTACACGGACAGAATTTCGACTTACACCCTTACAACATTCGCTAACATACCCTTATTATTAGAATTATAATTAAAATTAAAATTAAAATATAAATTATATATATATATATATATCGTATATATTGAGAGAGATTAAAATTATGTGTATCAAACTCGGCAGAAAACTGGCTTTATATAGGACCTGACCAACATTTTCACTCCATGCGACTCGCATGGATTTGTGCCTCTGGCCATGCGAGTCGCATGGCCACCCTGGATCCAGCCAAATTGATTTGTTTTCTTCTTGCCGACGTAATATAATAATAATATATAATATAATATATAATTATATATAATTATATATATATTATATTATATTTTTGTGCATAGTAGACTAGATATTTTTGGTCCGTTGCGTCGGGCGTTTCTTCTAGGCTCAGGTCCCGGTTCCGGATTTTCGGACGTCTTCGCGTATTATTTTATATCGTGTACTTTGCGTCTTGTAACTTGTACTCTTGTCATTTTGAGACGTTCCTCATCAATATTTTGAACCTTTTTAGTTGTATCTTGTACTTTTTAGCTCTTTGGACCTTTTTGTCTTAAATTTGTCGATTCTGCCTTTTGTCTTCACTTTTTAATATTTAAACGAATATTGCTTGTAAATCGAACAATACCAACTAAAATCTTGTCTTTCTTGAGGAATAATGCTATGAAATATATGTTCGTTTTTAGCATTATCAAATATTCCCACACTTGAGCGTTGCTTGTCCTCAAGCAATATTGTCTTGAAATACTAGAATCACTTCTTTATTCTTCACACTTTGTACATCAGTGATTTCAATACGGCGGTATGAACAATGGTAGTAACGATGTGGTTTACAGTCCCACATGACTATAAAAATTTAGATCCATTAAGGAAATTGGATCTTTATGAAAACATTTGATCTTTTGAAAATTAAATCTAGTTTTTACCCTAGATAAGTTTTCCGGAATAACCCTTTACCAGTGTTTGCAAAATATTTTTGTGGGTTTGGTGGGTTTCAGATTTGAAAATTTTAGCTCAAAACTTGCGGTTTTGTGTCACCCACTTGCTAACCTTGTATTTGGAAAGCAACACGTTCAGTTTACTTGTTCCGTATATTACCTTTCGGCAAACTACCGTCCGGTTGTAAAGGAAAGCGTTGAACAAGCAACTGTTAAGGCAATGTCCCGTGACATGCTTTTGATTATGGTCTATAACTTGTCGGACGCAATTACTATCCTTGGTAGGAGCAATAGTAAAGCTCACCCTTATAATTTTTCGGTCTGGCACAAAGTCCTGTCTTTGACCATGTTATGCAACCACCGTTCTTACGGTTGACACCCGATTTAGTTCAGGTGACCTAATGAATTCCAGGTGAATTCCTAGGATTTTACGTTCAATGGTAATGAACGCATTGAAAATGGGGTTTTCAGAAAACAAATCGGTTTATAATTTTGATCAAAATATTTTCTCGTTTAAGCTCGAGCTTAGATATCATCGAATTCCATGAGTTTGTAATTCTCAATCTTTAAGGTCAATCTCTAGGATTGAGTAATATCAGTCTTAAAAGCTGATTTTTAATCTTTAAGGAGATTATCCTTTCTGGGGATCTGATTCATTAGTCTTATCCAGCTAATTTGCATGGTGCCCCCCCATTGTACGAGATAAATCCTTCTCATGGTTAGGATAAATCTGACCACTTGGCGACCCTGTCTAATGCTGAGGTCCGTGGATTTCCTGCTGATTTTAGTGATGACTTTTCTAGATTTTTCGTCAACCTACAGCTGGTCTGGACGACAACTTCATGACCTAAATCAAGAAGCGCGTGTCTTTTTCGGAAGACTTTACTTCCTTTTAATGATGGAATTGATTCATCGTGTAGATCCATCTCTTCTTTTCTTTCATCGGGTAAAACAGTTTAGTTTAGTCCAAAGTAAAAGTATTTTTAGTTATTTGTTACAGATATATGTGACATATGTTTAAGATAACTTGGTAAATTTTCCCACACTTGGCTTTTATTTTCCTTTTTATCGTCCTCTATTCCATTTTAAATGAATTTTGACATTTTAGTTTGTTTCTCAATTTATGTCCTTTCCGAGGTAACAATAATTTCGGTGTTAAAACCTAGTTTTATCGTTCATAAATATGTATAAACATGATTTTGAATTCATTTAATTGAAAATTTTGAAAAATTTTACTAGAATTGGGTAGTCAGTATATAAGACTAGGGCTGTTCTTTTTTATCAGAGAGCACTAGATTCTAATACAACTACTGCTTTACTAGTATTTTTAATGGTAACCAAGTGTTTAATATAAAAATTTTAAAATCCGAAAGAATTTAACCCCTTCCCACACTTAAGATCTTGCAATGCCCTCATTTGCAAGAAATCAGTAACAATTTAAATTATTGAGGGTGATTTGTGTGAAAATGATTAAATTTTTACCAAAGTTTCCAAATATATTGGCGTTTGTTTGCTGAATGATAAATGGTGCACGTCATTTGTTCATTCCGTCTTGTTGTTATTTCACATACATTTTGCATCATTGTCGTCAAAATTACTTGCTTTTGCTGAACTTAATGCCAGTCTTTGAAAACGCGTTGTTTTACCCTGTTTTGTGCATAAAAGAGAATACATACAATACAAATATAATCATACATGCAATTTGAAATGGAACTTTGGCATCCCACTTTCAAACTATAAGAAAAATATTAGTACACAATAATAATAAGAATATCAAACATTACATAAACGTAATAAAATGTTAAGTGTTTAAAATAAAAATAAAAATTACCAACTTATCTCTACTGATCAGGAGGTGGGTTAGGAGGAAAATTAGGATATGGATCCCAATTCATGTTCGCGTCCGGGTTCCATGGCTGATTATAGGTGAACTGGTATGCTGCGTCATAATCATATGAATCATAGGGTGGTCTCATTTCTGGCTGATGTGCGGGATAGTATGCGGGTCGGGTCGGATAATACATCTCGCCAGGCTGCAACTGGCTTATAATTTGGCGCTGATGATAATCCCATCGGCCATGCTCTCGTTGCCGGGAATGCTCGTAGTCATTCCGACGTTGCCATGCCTCGTACTGCATATGCCTATCATAGTTCGTCATGTATTCATCCTCCATACGAACGCCTAAATCAAGAGCAGTCTCCCGAACAACTCCTATAATGTTGTTCGCCTCCTCCATCTCGTCATCCGAACCTTTCTCTACCTGTCGCTGAGGTCCCTCGTATCGATATACCCGACCACGTCTCATCAATAATACCCTTGCACCGTGATAAAGGTTTGAACTTATAGTTTCACCTCCGTCCTCTATTTCGTTCATTGGACCCCCTTGGTGCTTATCTACACCTAAATACTCTCCAATGAGAGTAATGAAAATACCACCACCTATAATACTCCCCGATTTCATCCCCGAAACTACATTAGCGAGATAATAACCAACACAATAGGGAATGTTAACGAAACTCCTCGGGTCTCTAATACACTTGAGGTAGAACAAATCGTTTACGGTCAATTTCTCCTTATTTCTTCCCCTTTGTGTAATTGTGTTTGCTAAGAATCTATGAATCACCCGGAGTTCAGCTCTGTCTATATCTAAGTATGTATGATTTCCACTGGCGTGAAATTCATTAAAGTGGGACATACGCCTCCAGACGGCGTTAATATCAAATTCCCTATCTATCCTTTCTCCTTGGGCAATCAGGCTATTACAGTCGGGGCTCAAAAGTTCAGCAGGGGTGTAAATCTGTAAAGCCCTGGCTAAATCTATCATGGACATTCTGTACATGCGTCCACCTAACAGAAATCTAATAAAGCTTCTATCATCTATCCTCCTAACATCACTGTTTAACTTAATAGTACTAAGTAATTCTATACACCATTCCCTATATATGGTTCTACGAATGGAAAATAGGCGCATCCAATCGTTAAACTGAGAATTACCATACCTTTGCACCAATAATTCCCGAATCGGTTCGGCAAGGTTAACTGTTTCCAAAGGTACCCAGTCAATTGCCCTTGGCATTTCAACAACCTTAAAGTAGAGAATGTGCATGTTCTTTTGATAATCTGGATACTCTATCCAACATCGATCAAATCTTAGATTTGGGTGTAACTGATCTTCATTAATGTCTAAGCTCAGAATCATTTGATGTGGAGCGAATTGACGAAACTGATTCATGAATAATTGATCTTGATCGTGATATGGAATATGTTGCTCCTCCTGTTCTTCTTTTTCTTGTTGCATATGTTGTTCTTGTTCATAAAACATTTCCGGTTCAGGCTCTGGTTGCCTGGATGATGATGCTCCTGAACCTCCAGTATCGGCTCTCTGTAAAACACATTAAACACAAAATTTGTGCATCCAAATATGCATTAGTGTTAGCAAAATAATAACTTGAAACAATTATGATGACATGTTCAATTCATAACACATTTTATACACATTTTCTTAACAATAACAATTCTTACACTTTTACATACGAAAATGTGTACAATGTTTTATCACATTTAAACTCTTAAACATGTCAACAATAATCATTATGGTAATTAAACACTTGTTACATGGCATTCAAATCAAACTAGTGCTCATTTTCATATTTTTGTCAAGTCTACACTTTGTCAAATAAGCATATACGAAAAATGTACATCAGGTTCATAAGCATTTATCTCAAATAACATGCCAAAATAATCACTACTAGCAATGAAACAAGTTTCAAATGGCCTTTATATCAATTTATCCAAGTTCATGAATTTTTGGACTTAAAAAGTCCACTTTAATTCTCAAAAACATGTTTAGGCTCAAAGTTTGGATCAATTAACTACCTAAACATGTTACACTACTTAATTTAGCAACAATTCATGACAAAAATCGGCCATAACCTGTTTATATCAAAAAGCCCCAAATTGCTCAAGAACACAAACCCTAGATTCTTAAAAAATTTGAAGTTTTTAGCTTCAATTCATGTTAAATAGCTTCTATCTAGGATATACATGCATAATATAACAATAATTTAGCTCTAATTACACCTAAATTTAACAAAATCAAAATATAAATTTTCTAGCTCAAGAACACAAAAATTCGAATTTAAAGAGATTAGGGGTGAAATCTTTACCTTTCTCCTGAAGGGGTTGAGACTACTGAATCTAGGCATGATTGTTGTGAAGTTTTGCAAGAAATTTGGTAAAAAATGGCGGATTTTTGAGAGTATTTGGGTGCAAGTTCGTGTATATGTGTGTGTATTGTGAGAAAGAAACAGGCCGCTGGAACTTTTTGTATCTGACCAGATTTTACTCATCATGCGAGTCGCATGATATATGCCTACACCCCATGCGAGTCGCATTGGGTCTGATTTCTGGTATTTTAATTTTTTTTTTTTTTTATTTTTTTTATTTTTTATAAAAACCTTATACTTTTAAAACTTAGAATTAATAAAATTTTAAAATTTTGTTTCTTTTTAGGACGAGGTCGTTTCGGGACGATGCCCTAGTCCGTCCCTCGACAAAATTTTAAAATTTTGTCATTTTCAAGCGATTGTTTTAAAAGCTTAGATTTTTGGATTTTTTAATTTTTTTTGGCATACTTTAAATCAATAAGATTAAAAATAATGATAATAAAAGTTCTCGTCCCTCCCTTGGGTAAAGCAATTTCGGTTCAAAGACCTAGTCTTCAACTTACGACGAATTTTAAAAATCATATTCTTAACTTAATGAGATAAAGTAAATTTTTTTTTTTGTAAATTCACACAACTTAAATATAAAATTCAAAATTAATATTAAAAATTCACACCAAACTTAAAATTTGAAATGCATAAAATTAAAATTTCATATTTTAAAAATTAAAAATTCACACCAAACTTAATTTAAAAATTCATATTATAAATTCATACCAAACTTATATTAATTTTTCAAATATTTACAATTTTAAATATATTGTTTTTATAAAGTTTACAATATTAATTTAAGATTTAAATATTAAATTTAAAAACATGGTAAAAATAAAATTAAAAATCTTTTTGGCTTTTTATCCCACTTTAATCAATCAAATATTATCAAAAATATGCGCCCCTCTTTTCGGTAAAGTAATTTCGGTTCCAAAACCTAATTTAACTCATGACGAATTTTTGAAATATTTTGGGTTGATTGATTAAAGATATTTATACCTTAAGAATAAACGTTAAATTTCGCAGTGATGTAATAAATTTTTGAATGATATCAATAATTTCGGTCGCCAAACCTAATTTTATTTAATACCAATTTAATACTTTTTAGCGAACAAATTAGCGTTTATTATCAAAAGGTTAAAAATAAAAATAAAAATAAAAACTGTACAGACATACCTGTGAAATAGATTTTTTAGTTATATGATCTATTATATTCATAAGATAGTCGGTTTAATTGGTTTTCCATGGCTGCATAGGCGTAACCTCGAGCATTCATTGTCTTTTCTTCTAAACATATGAACGGTCCGTCTCTGCATAAAGTAACAAATTCGGTATTTGAATAGGTTTGATTATTTGAACATTTACCTCCATGTGACCATTTTCCGCATTTGTGACATCTTTCTAGGTGTCGTGCTCTTCTTTTCGCTGCGGATTTTGATTTTCCTTTACCAAATTGTAACTTATTATCTTCGCATCTGGATCCTTTTCTAACTCCGTCCATTCTTTCTCTGATTACTGATACTAATTCGCTCGGTAATATATCATTATTTCTTTTAGTGATCAAAGCGTGTAGCATTAGACCATGGTTTAGTTCACAGGCAGTCTTCATTTCGTAAAAACCTAAAAAAAATAAAAATTCAGAATGGGGGGAGAAGACTAGTTCTTTAGGGTCTGCTAGGGAAAGACCATACGTGTTCCATTTTCGAGAACTACACGAAAACAGACAATCTAACTCTAACAGAAATACATATTATCCTTTAAAGACTTGATTCTCCCCACACTTAGTTAGCTGTGGTGTCGAAATTGTGATTAACTTCGTTGTCGACTTCCATCGGACCATGTATGTAATGTTTAACTCTGTGACCATTAACTTTAAATTCAATCCCATTTGAATTTATCAATTCTATCGTTCCGTATGGGAAAACTCTTTTGACTATGAATGGTCCAGACCATCTTGATTTCAATTTTCCAGGAAATAGCTTGAATCGTGAATTGAAAAGAAGAACTCTGTCTCCTTCTTTAAATTCTTTTGAACTTCTGATTCTTTTATCATGCCATTTCTTCGTTCTTTCTTTATAGATTAACGAATTTTCGTATGCTTCATGTCTTAATTCTTCTAATTCGTTTAGTTGACTTAATCGTAGACGTCTAGCTTCATGTAAATCAAGATTACATGTCTTCAAAGCCCAAAATGCTTTGTGTTCAATTTCTACTGGAAGATGACATGCTTTTCCATAAACAAGTCTAAAAGGTGTGGTTCCAATTGGAGTTTTGTAGGCTGTTCTAAAAGCCCAGAGTGCATCCTCCAATTTAATGGACCATTCCTTCGGATTTGATCCTACGGTTTTCTCTAGAATACGTTTTAAAGCTCGGTTGGTATTTTCAACTTGTCCACTTGTTTGTGGATGATATGCTGTGGAGATTTTATGAGTTACTCCATATCTTTTAAGAACTTTCTCAAGTTGATTATTACAGAAATGAGTACCCCGATCACTTATTAAAGCTTTCGGTGTTCCAAACCTTGCAAAAAGACGTTTTAAAAAGTTGACTACAACTCGTGCATCGTTAGTTGGGAGAGCTTGTGCTTCCGCCCATTTAGATACATAATCAATGGCTACGAGTATATATAGATTATTATGAGATTTTGGAAATGGACCCATAAAGTCAATACCCCAAATGTCAAATACTTCACATACTTGGATGACATTTTGTGGCATTTCATCACGTTGACTTATTTTTCCGGCCCTTTGACATGCATCACAGGATTTGCAAAGAAGGTGTGCGTCTTTGTAAATTGTAGGCCAATAGAATCCAGCTTCATAAACTTTTCTTGCTGTTAGTTGAGGCCCATAATGCCCTCCTGTTGGTCCTGTGTGACAATGGTTTAAAATTTTACTAGCTTCATCTCCAAATACACATCGGCGTATTATTCCATCGGGACAACTTTTAAACAGATGTGGATCTTCCCAGAAATAGTGTTTTATATCACTGAAGAATTTCTTTCGTCTTTGGTACGATAATCCTTTTTCAAGGAATCCACAAACTAAGTAGTTTGCATAGTCTGCAAACCATGGGATTTCTTTATAATCTATCTTCAATAGATATTCATCAGGAAAGTTGTCTTGTATGGCCGATTCATTCAGAACTTCTAATTCGGGATTTTCAAGACGAGAAAGATGATCAGCGGCGAGATTTTCTGCTCCTTTTTTATCTCGGATTTCAATATCAAACTCTTGTAAGAGTAAGATCCAACGGATTAATCTTGGTTTAGCATCTTGTTTTGAAAATAGGTATCTAAGAGCAGAATGGTCGGTATAGACCACCGTTTTTGCTAGAACGAGATATGATCGAAATTTGTCAAAAGCAAAGACAATAGCAAGGAGTTCTTTTTCAGTAGTTGTATAGTTCGTTTGTGCTCCTTGTAATGTCTTACTAGCATAATATATAGGTTGAAATCGTTTTTCAATCCTTTGTCCTAAAACGGCTCCCATTGCAAAATCACTTGCATCGCACATTAGTTCAAATGGTAGATTCCAATTTGGTGTTATCATGATCGGTGCATTAGTTAGTTTCTCTTTAAGAATATTAAAAGATTTGATACACTCATCTGAAAAGATGAATGGCGCATCCTTTTCTAGGAGTTTATTCATAGGAGTGGCAATTTTAGAAAAATCTTTTATGAAACGTCGGTAAAAACCGGCATGCCCTAGAAAACTCCTAACTCCTCTAACATTGGTGGGATGTGGAAGTTTAGCAATTACATCTACTTTAGCTCTATCCACTTCAATTCCTTCTTTTGAAATTTTATGTCCAAGAACGATGCCTTCTTTAACCATGAAATGGCATTTCTCCCAATTAAGTACTAGATTTGATTTTTCGCATCTAATTAGCATTCGTTCCAGATTAACTAGACATGATTTAAATGTATCACCGAAGACTGAAAAGTCATCCATGAATACTTCCATGCATTCTTCTATCATGTCGTGAAAAATCGCCATCATACACCTTTGAAAGGTTGCAGGGGCGTTACAAAGTCCAAATGGCATGCGTTTGTAAGCAAAAGTACCATAAGGGCACGTGAATGTGGTTTTCTCTTGATCCTCGGGTGCTATTGGAATTTGAAAATATCCGGAAAATCCATCTAGAAAACAATAGTAACTATTTCCGGCTAATCTTTCCAACATTTGATCTATGAAAGGTAAGGGAAAGTGATCTTTTCTGGTGGCGTCATTTAATTTTCTATAATCAATACATACACGCCATCCTGTTACAGTCCTAGTAGGAATAAGCTCATTTTTCTCATTTGTGATGACAGTCATGCCACCCTTCTTAGGTACGCATTGAACTGGGCTTACCCATAGACTATCAGAGATTGGATATATCAAACCTGCATCTAGCAGTTTAATAATCTCTTTCTTAACTACATCTTGCATATTAGGATTTAGTCTTCGTTGACGTTGCTCATACGTTTTATGACCTTCTTCCATAAGGATTTTATGTGTGCAATACGAAGGACTTATTCCTTTAATATCATGAATCTTCCATGCAATGGCTGGTTTATGAGCTTTCAACACAGAAATGAGTTGTGATTTCTCATTTTCAGTAAGAGAAGACGATATTATTACAGGTAATTCAGATTCACCATGTAAATAAGTTTATTCCAAATGGTTTGGAAGTGGCTTTAACTCTAATTTCGGAGGTTCTTCTATCGATGATTTATATCGATATCTGTCTTCTTCTTTTAGCATTTGAATTTCTTCTGTTGTTGGTTCATATCCATTAGCTATAAGTGTAGCTAACATTTCAGCTTCATCAATTGGTTCATTTCCTTCTCCTAAAGAACATTCTCCTGTTCCTTGTAATTCTGGAAATTCTTCTAATAATTCTGCATATGCATCTATAGTTTGAATATAATAACATGTATCATCTGCAGATTGTGGTTGTTGCATTGCTCTATCAACTGAAAAGGTAACACTCTCATCCTCTATACTTAGGGTCAGTTTCTTACCGAACACGTCTATCATTGCTTTAGCCGTGTTTAAGAATGGTCTTCCTAATATGAGAGGAACTTGAGAATCTTCTTCCATGTCCAAAACAACAAAATCTACTGGAAATACTAAAGTACCAACTTTAACTAGCATGTTTTCCATTATCCCTCTAGGATATTTTATTGATCTATCGGCTAGTTGTATGCTTATTCTGGTTGGTTTCAATTCTCCAAGGTCTAGTTTAGCGTATAGTGAATACGGCATTAGATTTATACTAGCACCTAAGTCTGCCAATGCTTCTATTGAACTAAGACTACCCAGAAAACATGGAATTGTGAAACTTCCTGGATCAGATAGTTTTTCTGGTATCTTATTCAACAGCACTGCTGAACAATTAGCATTCATAGTAACAGCCGAGAGTTCTTCCATTTTCTTTCTATTCGTGATTAGATCTTTCAAGAATTTAGCATATCTTGGCATTCCTGAAATCACATCAATGAAAGGAAGATTTACATTTATCTGTTTAAACATATCCAAGAATTTGGATTGCTCGGCTTCAAGTTTTTCTTTCTTCATTTTACTTGGGTAAGGAAGTGGTGGTTGGTATGGTTTAACATAAGGTTTATCCTTAACTGTGTTATCTTCATTAACCTTTTCAACTACCGGTTCTTTTTCCTTATCTTGATCAGGTTGTGGTTCTTGTGGAGTAGGAATAATTTCATCAGAAGTTACAGGTATTTCAGGTGGTTTAAGTGTTGTACCACTTCTTGTGGTAATAGCTTTAGCTGTTTCATTCCGGGGGTTAGCATTTGTATCGCTTGGTAGACTTCCCGGTTTTCTTTCACCTATTAACCTTGCTAAGTTACTCACTTCTTGTTCCAGATTTTGAATAGAAGCTTGTTGATTTCTAAATGCTTGAGCATTTTGTTCATTGGTTTGTTTTTGAGATGTGAAAAACTGCGTTTGAGTTTCAACTAGCTTCGTCATCATATCTTCTAAATTCGGCTTTTTATCATCGGTTTGTTGTGGTGGTTTGTTTTGAAAATTCGGTCTTTGCTGATTGTAAGTATTATTGGATACTTGTTGATTGCTAGGACCTTGTTGGTTGTTGTATGGAATATTTCGGTTATAATTCTGGTTTTGATTGTAAATCGGTCTTGGCGGTTGATAATTATTCTGATAATTATTTCCAGGCCTTTGGTTTATGTATGAAATATTCTCTCTTTGTTCCATTGTTAATTCAATACTTAGACAATCTTTTGTCAAATGTGGTCCTCCACACTGCTCACAACTAATTCGTATTGAGTGAATATCCTTAGTCATCTTTTCCATTCGTCTCTCGAAAGCATCTATCTTTGCGGAAATGGAATCTAAGTCATGGCTAGAATCGGCTCTAGCTGCTTTAGATGATCTAATGATGTCTTTTTCTTGGTGCCACTCATGTGAGTGGGAAGCAGTATTATCAATAATTTTGTAAGCATCAGTTTCGGTTTTCTTCATAATAGAACCACCAGCTGCTATATCTATGTCTTTTCTTGTAGTGATGTCGCATCCTCGGTAAAATATTTGTACTATTTGACAGGTGTCTAAACCATGTTGCGGACATCCTCTTAATAACTTTCCATATCTTGTCCACGCCTCATATAGAGTTTCATTTGGCTTCTGTGTGAACGTAACAATTTCTGCTTGAAGTCTTACGGCTTTAGATGCAGGAAAGAATTGTTTAAGAAATTTGTCAATTAAAACGTCCCATGTATCGATCGCCCCTTCAGGTAACGATTCCAACCAATCTTTGGCTTCTCCCTTTAAAGTCCAGGGAAATAACATGAGATATATCTGTTCATCCTCCACTTCTCGGATTTTAAATAGTGTGCAGATCCTATTAAAGGTACGTAGATGTTCATTTGGATCTTCCTTCGGCGCACCACTAAATTGGCATTGATTAGTCACCATGTGTAGAATTTGTCCTTTGATTTCATAATCTGGCGCATTAATGTCTGGATGAGTAATTGCGTGACCTTGGCCAGTGCGTTTAGCTCTCATTCGGTCTTCCATACTTAAAGGTTCCAGATTCTCCATAATTGAATTTGTTGAATCGGTATCACTAGATGATTCTGATTTAATGGTTCGTTCCTCAACAATCTCTGTTTGAATGATTGGTGGTTCCGGAGGAAAGTTTAATGGTTCAGGATCTACGAACCGTTCCTGAATATTTTCCGGATTCTCAATTGTGAGGTTGGGTTCAAAAAATGGATTATCGGAAATTTGAACTGAAGTACTTGGTCGACTGGATGACGATTCTAAAGAAAAATCAACGGCGGTTATATTTGTTAAACGATGTCTTGATCGAGTTACAGGTGGTGAACGTACAAAAGGTGATGAACGTCTTGCTCGGTGCATTCACTGAATATCCTATTAGTTTTTAAAAGGAAAGAAAAATTATAATAAGTTATCCAATCAATAGACTTTTCTGATTTTGCCCACGTTTCGAATAGCCAAAAGATGCAGCAGAGGGGCAGGATTCGTTTGGTCTCAATATAATTGAGGACTGTTTGGCTCCAATAACCCGGTCCACGTACAAATCCAACTATTACTACGAACCAGAAAATTTTGATGTCTATTAATTTAACCACTTAAAATAAGTTTTCGTAATTTTAAGAAATTTAGATAAGAAGTAGAAAAAATTCTAAGTCCTAAAAACTAGAATGGCGAGAAATAAGAGAGAAAAAGAGTTCGTCGAAAAAGGTTGAAAAAGAAAAAATGGTTGAAAAATAAAAGGTGACGGAAAAATAAAAAAAACTTATAAAAACTTAAAAATACTTGACTAACCTAACCTTATTACTACAACTAACTTAAAATTATAATCGCAAATTGAGATTACTAATTGAAATGATAATTGATACATAGTAAAAGGTGTCTAAAAATATTAAGGCTTACAGGAGAAACTAAATCCCAAATGGAAATAACTTAAAAAGAAACTAAAACTTAAAAAGGCGTCGCAAAATTCTAAAGCACCTAAATCTTAGTCTAAAGAAAAAGCACTTAAGGAATTCTACGGCAAAGCCTAAAAATCTAGGAGTAAAAATAACTATAGCAAAAACTAAGTTTAAAATTAAAAATGAGCTAAAAATACAAATATTACGCTACAACGATTAAAAAGGGACAAAATATTAAAAGAAATAAAAAGTGATAAAAAAAAAAAATACAATTTTTATTAAAATATTATTTTTATATTAATTATATTAAAGTATTAAATTTTAAATATAATAAAACTAATTAAAAGTAGTTAAAATTAATTAAACTAAAAACTTAATTAATAATAATAAAATCAAATTAGGGTTTAATTAATAATAATAAAATAATATCCGTAATAAATGCGTTTTTAGGGTTTGTTTGTGGCCCTGTCAGACCCCTCATGCGAGTCGCATGGTTTAAGGGGGTGGGTCATGCGAGTCGCATGGACACCCTGAACTGGTTCAATTGGACTGGTTCAAATGACAGGTCACGTAATATTTATTATTTATTTATAATTTCTGTTTTATATATAATATAAGATATAAATATATAATTTAAATAAAAACTTAATAAAATACTAAAATAAAATACAAATACTTTAATATTTTGTAAATAATAAAGAAAAACTTAAAATACACTTTAAAATATGTTTTTTTTTTTTTTCGATTTTAAAAGTTTTTTTTTTATATTTTTAATTTTTAAACAAAAATATAAATTTTACAAAAACTAATTATAACTTAAAAATTAAAAATATGGCGTTTCGCTTCGGCGAGTTCCCCGGCAGCGGCGCCAAAAATACTTGATGTGAAGCGAGGTGTATATAAAATAGTTATTATTTTACTAGGAAAAACTATTAAATACGATACAATTTTACACAAGATATTTATTTATTTATAGAATGGATATACTTAAACCTTGCTACAACACTTATAGGCAGTGTACCTAATCGTACAGTAGTGTAGTTTTTAGTAAGTCCGGTTCGTTCCACAGGGAAATCTTTGAACAAAGCTCAACGCTATATTAGTTTACTTTTATAAAAATACAAATATATATATAAGTAATATTATTGTTATAAAGGGGGGTTTTTACCGTTTAATGACCGGTTTGTCGATTTTAAAACTTTAGTCGCAGTTAAAACCTAATGTAAAATATAAATACAAGACTAAAATTAAAGCGTAAAGTAAATAACGATAATGAAATTGCGAATAATAAAAATGCGATAAAATAAAATTGCGATAATTAAAAAGTACGATAATTAAAAGTGCAATAAAATAAAATAACAATAAATAAAAGTGCGATAATTAGAAGTGCAATTAAATATAAAATAAAGGAAATTAAATATGAAATAAAAGAATTATGCTTATTTAAACTTCCGTAATCATGATGTTTGACGAGTTGATTTTAGTTTTATGCCCATGGGTTAATTGTCCTTTGTCCTGGATTATTCAATATGTCCGTCTGGTTTTTGTCCATAACAGTCCATCAGTCATAAATATAAATTGCGAGTGTCCTCATCAAATTATTATTATACCCGAAGTTAAATATTCCAACTAATTGGGGATTCGAATTGTAACAAGGTTTTAATACTTTGTTTAATGAATACACCAGGTTATCGACTGCGTGTAAACCAAGGTTTTACTACTTTGTTAACAATTACACCAATTACCCTTGAATGTAATTTCACCCCTGTTTTAATTATTCTAGTGGCTATTAATCCATTCCCGTGTCCGGTTAAATGAACGATTATTCGTACATATAAATACCCCGCCCATCGTGTCCGATCGAGTGTATATGGTAATTTATAGGGACGCCCAATTGTAAATCTTTATATTAACATTAACAAACTTTCATTTAGTTAAACAAATATAAAGCCCATTAATAGCCCATAGCCTAGTTTCCACAAGTGTCGTTCTTTTGTCCAAACCCCAATTATGGTACAAAGCCCAATTACCCAATTTTAGTAATTAGCCCAACATCATGATTACTTCGTTTTAAATAAGCATAATAATAACTTAGCTACGAGACATTAATGTAAAAAGGTTGAACATAACTTACAATGATTAAAAATAGCGTAGCGTTACACGGACAGAATTTTGACTTACACCCTTACAACATTCGCTAACATACCCTTATTATTAGAATTATAATTAAAATTAAAATTAAAATATAAATTATATATATATATATATCGTATATATTGAGAGAGATTAAAATTATGTGTATCAAACTCGGCAGAAAACTGGCTTTATATAGGACCTGACCAACATTTTCACTCCATGCGACTCGCATGGATTTGTGCCTCTGGCCATGCGAGTCGCATGGCCACCCTGGATCCAGCCAAATTGATTTGTTTTCTTCTTGCCGACGTAATATAATAATAATATATAATATAATATATAATTATATATAATTATATATATATTATATTATATTTTTGTGCATAGTAGACTAGATATTTTTGGTCCGTTGCGTCGGGCGTTTCTTCTAGGCTCAGGTCCCGGTTCCGGATTTTCGGACGTCTTCGCGTATTATTTTATATCGTGTACTTTGCGTCTTGTAACTTGTACTCTTGTCATTTTGAGACGTTCCTCATCAATATTTTGAACCTTTTTAGTTGTATCTTGTACTTTTTAGCTCTTTGGACCTTTTTGTCTTAAATTTGTCGATTCTGCCTTTTGTCTTCACTTTTTAATATTTAAACGAATATTGCTTGTAAATCGAACAATACCAACTAAAATCTTGTCTTTCTTGAGGAATAATGCTATGAAATATATGTTCGTTTTTAGCATTATCAATGGCCGCCAATAACAACAACATTCCAAATGCACCAATCAACTTTAACAACCTATCGTTGAGGTCAATCCTCGAAAAAAAAAAACTCAACCATACGAACTTCATGGATTGGTTCCGCAATCTAAGAATTGTCCTCAAACTTGAGGATAGGGCGTATGTGTTGGAAGACCCCATTCCCGATCAACCGGACGAGGATGATACGGAAGGCATGGCTTATTGGGAGAAATATTGCACCGATTCGTTGCAAGTTTCTTGCCTCATGCTTGGGACTATGATACCCGAACTCCAAAAGGACTTCGAGCATCATAGTGCATATGACATGATCACACAGTTGAAGGAGATGTTCCTTCAACAAGCTCGTGTCGAGCGCTTTGAAACGGTCCGAGCGCTTCATGCATGTCGGATGGACGACACCCAATCCGTTTCATCTTATGTCCTTAAGATGAAAAGCCTAATTGATCGAGCGAACCGTCTAAATTGCAACGTGTCTAATGAATTAGCCACGAACCTTATCCTTAACTCATTGTCAAAGAGGTTTGACACATTCATGTTAAATTATAACATGAATGGTTGGGATAAAAGCATTGACAAATTACATGCCATGCTTAAGACGGCCAAAGCGAGCATGGGTAAAAGGGCTTCACCTATGTTTATGATCAATGAAGGCGGGTCCAAAAACAATAACACTTCTAAGCTGAAGGCGGCTAAGAGGAAAGGACCCGCCTACCAAGGTAAGGGCAAGGGAAAGGGGAAGATGGTTACCCCAACCAACAACAACAAGAAGCAAAAGGTTGCCGGTAAAGCTAACCTCAAGGAAGATCCGTGCTTCGGTTGCGGTGAAATGGGTCACTGGAAACGAAACTGCCCGGTCTACCTTAAGGAGTTGAAGGAAAAGAGGGATGCAGGGCAAACCTCAGGTAATGTATATATGGTATACATTGAGCTTAGTATTACTTCTTCTAATACATGGGTATTAGACACAGGATGTGGAACTCATATTTGCAATTCTTTGCAGGGGTTCAAAAGAAGTGATCAGGATACGGGAACAACAAGTCTCTTCATGGGAAATGGAGTAAGGGTGCAAGTGAAAGCTCAAGGAGACTTTGTTTTGAAGCCACCAAGTGGTTTGGAGCTTATTTTGAAAAATGTTTTGTATGCACCCGATTTATCACGAAACATTATTTCTGCATCCCGTTTAAAACAAAATGGTTTTAATCTTAATTTCATTAATGATGATATCCATGTTTCTTTAGATAATGTGTTCTATTTTAAGGCTTCGCCTTCGAATGGTATTTATGAATTGGTTCATGATGACACATCATATAATAGCTCAATGTTCCATGCAAACACCAAGAAACTCAAAAGGGATTTGAGTAATTCCTACTTATGGCATTGTCACCTTGGTCACATAATCAAGAATCAAATGCATACACTTCAAAAGAATGGCCTTTTGAAATCAAATGAACTAGACTCGTTTGATGTATGTGAATCTTGTTTACAAGGCAAAATGACTAAAGCACCTTTCAAAGGGACCTATGAAAGGGCTAAGGACTTATTGGGATTAATACATTCGGATGTATGTGGACCCTTTAAGCCCATAACTAGGAATGGTGAAAGATAATTCGTTACGTTCATTGATGACTTCAGTCGTTTCGGATATGTCTACTTATTGAGACACAATGACGAAACTTTTGAAGCATTCAAAGAATATCAAAACGAAGTACAAAATCAACTCAATAAGATAATCAAGGTACTTCGTACCGATAGAGGAGGTGAATACCTAAGCGATGCTTTCCAAGATCATCTTAAAGGTTGTGGGATTATCTCACAACTTACTCCTCCTGGAACACCCCAACTTAATGGAGTTTCCGAAAGGAGGAACCGTACCCTTATGGATATGGTTCGATCTATGATGGCAAGAAGCTCGTTACCTCTATCATTTTGGGGTTATTGCCTATGCTCCGCGGCTCGTATTTTAAATATGGCCCCAACCAAGAAAGTGGAACGAACTCCTCATGAGATGTGGTTTGGAAAACCTCCATCTCTATCATACTTAAAAGTATGGGGATGTGAAGCTTACCCTAAGCGTTACGTCCCTAATAAATTGAATGCTCGATCCACGAAGTGTATCTTCATAGGATATCCCAAGGATAATATGGGATATTATTTCTATGATCCTTCCGAGCAGAATGTATTTGTTGCTCGGAAGGCTGAATTCCTTGAAACTAAGTTCCTAATGGAAGGCGAAAGTGAAAGGAAGATAGATCTTGAAGAGGTTCAAGATCAAGTAGATGATACACAATTGGTTGACACTAGCACTCAACGTGAAAACGTTGAGAATGATCAAATGGATGATCAAAATACACAAGACGTTCGTAGATCTAGTAGGATAAGTAATCCTCCTGAGAGATATGGGTTTCTCATGGATGGTTGCTATATGGTTGATTTGGATGAACCAACAAACTACCAAGATGCTTTATCAAGGATTGATAAAGATAAATGGCAGGAAGCCATGAACGCCGAGATGCAATCCATGTATGACAACCAAGTTTGGGAACTTGTTGTACAACCTACTGGCTCAAGGCTAGTTGATTGTAAATGGCTTTTCAAAATGAAAACCGACATACATGGAAACTTGGATACATATAAGGCTAGACTTGTAGCAAAAGGTTTCACTCAAACTCAAGGGATTGACTATGATGAAACTTTTTCGCCTGCGGCAATGCTAAAGTCTATTAGGATATTATTTGCCATTGCTGCTCATTATGATTACGAAATATGGCAAATGGATGTCAAGACCGCTTTCCTAAATGGATATCTTGTGGAAGATGTCTATATGGTTCAGCCTGAAGGTTTTGTTGATCCGAAATATCCTAAAAAGGTATGCAAGTTAAATAAGTCAATCTACGGATTGAAACAAGCATCTAGAATGTGGAATCATCGTTTTAATGAGGAAGCCGAGAAATTTGGCTTCATTAAAAATGGTGATGAAGCTTGTGTATATAAGAAAGCTAGTGGGAGCACTATCATGTTCCTTGTACTATATGTGGATGATATATTGTTATTTAGAAATGATATTCCGGCAATGCAAGGAGTTAAACTTGGCTAAGTAAATGCTTCTCCATTAAGGATCTTGGAGAAGCAGAATACGTTTTGGGGATTGGGATCTACAGGAATAGATCCAAGAAACTGATAGGTTTGAATCAAAGTTCATACATTGAAAAGGTCTTGAAAAGGTTCAAGATGGAGAACTCTAAGAGTGGTTTGGTACCTATTCAAAGAGGAACGCCTCTCAGTTCATCTCAGTGTCCTACCACGAAAGATGAACAAGAGAGAATGAAGAGAGTCCCGTATGCATCTGCTATTGGGTCAATCATGTATGCAATGATATGCACTAGACCGGATGTGTCATGCGCCCTAAGATTGACAAGATACCAGAATAACCCAGGAAACAATCATTGGATTGCGGTTTAAAGTATATTGAAATACCTTAGGAGGACTATGGATATGTTTCTAATATATGGATCTGGTGAGGAGGAACTCGCTGTAAAAGGTTACGTGGATGCAAGTTTCCAGACTGATCGAGATGATTCTCGATCACAATCCGGTTACGTCTTCACATTAAATGGTGGTGCGGTCTCTTGGAAGAGTTCAAAACAGGATGTTGTTGCCTTATCCACTACAGAGTCGGAGTACATTGCCGCATCATTGGCAGCTCAGGAAGCTGCATGGATGAAGAAATTCATCGACGACTTAGGAGTAGTCCCTTCCATTCAGGACTGTGATGACCCGGAAATTTCTGACCAAATTTAAACTTAATCTTTGTATGATTAACATTTCCGACACGATAAGCAAAGTCTGTAAAACTGAATCTCAAAATTTTTGAACTACTTTTATATATTTAAATACCCTTCGGTTGTTTTCGACGATTCGCGAACAATTATATGTAAATAGATACATATATACTATAACTTGAAAAGGTAACAATGTATTAATTATTTGATACCGTACATTAAACTTATTGGTTTAAATATCTATTTGAATATATATGATAAATTGAAATATTTATTATTAAAATTTATTTATAAATAACTTCCAATGTGTATTTAAAAATTGATTTATGTATATTAAAAAGATATATACATATATATAATTTCAAGTTATTTAGTAAACGATAGTAACATTCGTTTATTGATTCGATTGATATTTAGATAAGTTAACTAAAGCGTTTAAGATGAACCAGTAAAACACTAATTTACTACAGTATTTTCAAATTGCTACAGTACCCAAAATGCTACAGTGTTTTCGAAAATCACTATTTGCTACAATGAAATTGCTACAGTAAAAATTGACTTTGCTACAGTGAATTGCTACAGTAAAAATTGACTTTGCTACAGTAACTTTGCTACAGTGGTATAGTTTATGGATGATTTAAGACTATATTTTGACAAAGGTAAGAGTCACGAAACGAAAAGAACTAGTTTTCTCAGCGTACGAAAGGGCGTTCGAAAAACCGGAACCGAGACATAAGTCGAGTGACGATGTACGACTTATCGGAACAAAAATTACAAGTTAACTATGCACGTAAATTTAATATAATATATAATTAATTATATAAATTAAATATATTATATTTATATTTATATTAAATAATTATGTCGACAAACAAAAAGTTAAAAGTTTGTGAGCTGTCATACCTTCCCATGCGATCGCATGGGAAATGGCTTGGGAAGCCATGCGATCGCATGGCACCCTTTTGCTGGCCACATCTATAAATTCGCGATTTCTGCTTCTGATTCAATTCATTATTTTTTTCTCCGTATTTATTATATTATTTATTATTATTATTATTATTATTATTATTATTATTATTATTATTATTATTATTATTATTATTATTATTATTATTATTATTATTATTATTAAGATTATTATTAATCTTATTATTTTTATTATTAGTGTTATTATTTTTGCGATACAAAAATAATAATGTACATAAAAAATTACGACGGTGTGCTGTCCAAGTAATTTTCAAAACAAGTTTTCAAGCGAGCTAGAGCCAAGGAAAATATGGGTTATTGCCAAGGAAATTATGGGTAATGTTCGGGGGTATTTTTGTGAATCAAACCTCGTGTTTATCATCTCCGATGCGTCTACGTGCTTTCCTGCAATATGGTATATCAATATTAAACAGTGAGTTTCATTTGCTCCCTTTTTAATTGCTTTTGCAATCTATATTTTTGGGCTGAGAATACATGCACTTTATTTTAAACACAATGGATACAAGTACATACTAAATTCTACACTGAGTTTGAACTGAAAATCCCTTAGCTTTGGTAACTAGTAACTGCCAGTTATAAGAACTGGTGGGCGCGAGTAGTAGTATATGGATCCATAGGGCTTGATATCCCCGTCCGAGCTAGAGCACTAGCCTTTTAACGGACGTATGCTATTTGAGAAGCGTACACGTTGGTTTGCGTGTATTATTAAGATGATTATACAAAGGGTACAAATTATATATACGTTAAGTTTAGTTACCAGGGTGCTCAATTTCGTAGAATATTTTGATAAACGTTTCTGGATAAAACAACTGAATTCTTGTGATCCACCTTTATATACAGATTATATGAAACATTAAAACTATGAACTCACCAACCTTTGTGTTGACACTTGTTAGCATGTTTATTCTCAGGTTTCCTAGAAGTCTTCCGCTGTTTGCTTATATGATAGACAAGCTATGTGCATGGAGTCTTATATGGCATATTTTTCAAGAAAACGTTGCATTCACCAATTCATCATCATGTACCTTATTTTGACTGCATTGTCAATGGAAGTACTATTGTAAACTATTATATACGGTGATTGTCTATATGTAGAAATCATCAGATGTCGAAAACCTTTGATTTAAATATTCATTTATGGTATGCCTTTTCAAAAGAATGCAATGTTTACATAACGTATCATATAGAGGTCAAATACCTCGCAATGAAATCAATGAATGACGTGTTCGTCCATATGGATTTGGAGCGATCGTCACAAGGACCCTCTTGAGATCTTTTGTGACAACGAGGGTGCGATAGCACAAATCAAGGAACCTCGTGCTCACCAAAAGACCCGTCACATTGAGCGGAGATTCAACTACATAAGGGATGAAGTTGAAAAGGGAAAGATATGTATTCACAAAGTTCACACAGATCTAAATATAGCGAATCCTCTCACGAAGCTCTTACATGGAGCAAAACATGCAGGACATGTTTGTGCATTAGGGCTTCGACATTCTAGTGATTGGTCATGATCTGTTTTAAGTATTGTAACGGAATGAAATTTGTTCAAACTCATTAATATAATTATGGTATTAATTTATTAATATTGAGTCATGTTCCTATTTTGCGTATTTTATCCATGAATAAGAAATTATTCTAAATTTCGTAGTCGATCACGTTTGTGGGAACAAGTGTGAGGTTTAGACTATTATGAACTTAGATTGGTATACATTCACGGGATGAATGTGGGGAAAGGTTGCAACCAAGGTTCATAGATATTTGTGGGATACAAATATTGGAAGACCCGCCCTCAAGATTTACTAAATGGAGCCTTTGTGGTTGATCACATGTAATCTTGAGTAAAGGCGAATATCATTGTATCCTCTGACCTGAGATACATATTAGGTTCGGATATTTGCCAAGTATTGTGCCTTGATTCTTTCTTCGCTATTCTGAAATATGGTAGTTCATAAGGAAGAGCTCAGCTATAATGCAAGGTATATATTTAGGACGTATGTAGTCAAGATGGAATTTGTCCCTCTTATTCGTTGAGAGTCAGATGTCTAAGGCCTGATAAAGTTAAATCTAGAAGAGAGTGATCACTCTGTGTCTCTTGGATTTAACATGACATCTAGGACGAAAGGAAATAATGAAAGATTCACCTATTCATATTCGAGATGGGAACTCGAAAGGGATGATGTTATTGAATGGCACAAAGTCATAACATGTTGGGGGTGATGGACGGTCGTTAGGTGGTATCCATCGCTAGCATTAATTTCTTATGTTTCTCGTGCAAGTGGGAGATTGAAGGTATTTCGTATGCCCAAGAGACATATTAAATTAATGTGGCTAACATGTTATGATCCAAGTCGGGCCATACCCAATAACAAACTTACCGACACCTTATTCGTATTTGATCTTAACGATTGAATCATTGATTAAATACGCGACACTGAATTTTAAGGAAAAGATTTCTTAAATAATATTACTTGATATGTTTATATAAGTTATGGAATAACTTATATAACAAGGATTTAATTATTTATAGGTTAAATAATTTATTAAGTTATGTTACATTTTATAAAATTGGTTTTACAAAATATACATAACAAATAATATACAAGTTTATAAAATGTGTTTTATAAAATCATGTTTTATAAAAACTGATTTTATAAATTCAGTTTTATATTCCACAAGTATATTATATGTGTTCAAATGGTAGTGGCATGGGGAGTTTAAGAACATGCACAAGATTCTTCATTGAATGGGACATACTTTTCCAAGTCTCTATAAACATGCTCCTTGACTAAATGCCATACCATACATGCAAAGATATCAAGTTTTAGTGCAAAAAAAACTACCTTCTGCAGCTGTTTCAGCCGTGGCCTTTGAGGGTCAAAAGGAAGATCATTTTCTTCTTTGCAAGCTAGTTTTTCAAGTGTCAATTAATCCTAACATAAGTACTAAGTGTTGGTATCAAGTTTGGGGTATAATCTCTTGAGGTTTCATGCTTTTGAGGCTTGCATTCTCATCATCTTTTCAACCTACTGCTGTCCAGAAAATTGGGTGTAAGAGCAAAGGGTTTTGAGCTTGTTCAAAGGTGATTAAGGGTCTTAATTCCTAACAAGTTTAAGGGTGGTGTTGGTACACAGTAGCTTGAGGTTCTATCATCATCTTGTTCTTCAATATCACCCTCAATTAACTTGAGGAGGTAATAATCTTCTTCTTATACTTGTTTTATATGTGAGCATTAATCCATGACTTGATATGAATATGAGATTTAACTTAAATGGCTTAACATGTACTTCACTTGATGCTTCCGCTCGTTTTAACTACATTAAATTGGTTTAATGATTAAGTTAACTATATTAACATGTTGTTTATGAAACTTGTTAAATTCCATCATGGATAACATTAGAAGTTTTGATTTTAGTTT
Source organism: Rutidosis leptorrhynchoides (assembly GCF_046630445.1). Lineage (NCBI taxonomy): Eukaryota > Viridiplantae > Streptophyta > Magnoliopsida > Asterales > Asteraceae > Rutidosis > Rutidosis leptorrhynchoides. Next base: position 344,290,143 of record NC_092338.1, on the reverse strand, counting down.
AACATGAATATTGAACCGAAGTCAAACTGGGAAAAATTCAAACTGAACATGAAAATGATTTTTGGATTGAGATAAATCGAAACCAAATTTATACTCTATGGTTTTTGGCTTTAAAAATTCTGAATTTAGTTAACTGAAAACTGAATTTAAAATTGAATTCAAATTAATATGATACTCTCTCAGTCTCAATCTATTGTATACAGACAAAAAACACACAGTTTATGAAAAAAGTGATTATGAAAAAAGTGACTGTCATATGTATATTTCTTTAGTATCTATTTTTACTCCTTACATATTATCTATATTTTTATCTTACATGTATTATGTAGACATAAAAACTTTATCACATTATTTTTTCTATTTATGAGACAATTAATTTGTTACTTCTCAAAAAGAAATAACTGACTATAGAATTTGGACGGAGAGAATATTAAATTACTAATATTTTTTCTTATACATGTGCAAACTGTAACTCGAGTAGATATTTCAACTTTGGAAGTTAAATTGTATTTAGTCAGATTTGAATTCTAATTGAAATATTCATTTAATATTTTTTTTTTAAATTAATTTCACTCTACATTATTATAATTGTAAGTTTTTAACCATTTCATATTAACGACAATTTTTTGAACTGTCGTTGGAAATCTGTTCATACAAACAAACACTACCATTGCATAATTGTGTATATCGTATGTTTAATGACGTATTCAATAAATCCATGATGTTGTGTCACATGACAATTGGTGTAATTGTTGATTGTCATTCTATCGTGATTCTATGGTACATGTAAAAATTTAGGCATAATGTTGATGTACCCCTATCATCAACATACATTTTTTATGTAAAAAGGATTACTTCCCACTCTCTTCCTTCTAACTAGTTATCGGGATAGCTAAGAATTAACAGATACATTTCAAGATGGGGTCCGCTAGTTTGTCCGGATAGTTCGAGGGCCGTGAGAAGCAGACTTTGGAAAGAATAAGGATAATTCACGTAATTTTATGAAGACCACATAAGTATGAGAATTGATATATCAACCATCTAATTTACTCCTTCCACCATAAACTGTTCATTAATTGATTGTAATGTACAATGAAATAATGCATATATTTGGTATTGGTGGAAAAAGTAACTTGAATGATGAAAATATCATTTCCCACTAACTATCGCGTGATTTTAAATAAAATAAGAATAATTAATAGTTAATGGAAAAGAATTATCAGTATAGTTAATACAAACTGTATTGGAAATTGCAATACCGAATTGTCTATCAAATTACCTTTCATTTTCTCTCTTAATTTGTATAAAAACCAAAAAGAAGAAATCAATCTATCAATTGAATGAATGAAAACAAAGATGCAAGGTTCCTTGTTCTATGGTTCTTTTCTTTCATGTTTTAGCCTTTTTTCTTTTTACAATATGTACATTTTCTATGTATTTGATTCATTGAATCACATTCCTCTTGAACGTCTAAATCTTAACCAAACGGGTTCCTTGTGACCCGAACTTGATCTACTTGGAGATGGTGGCAGGTGTAGTTCTTCTGCATATACAGGCCGGTGACGGCTATTGTTTGGTAGAGGTGGAGCAGTGGGTATGGGTGTGGGACGCGTGGGTGCCCACCTTTCTTCAGCGGGCTCCGATCGGAAAAAAGAGGTCGGCGCTACTGGAGGTGGTGGTGGGCGTCCATCCCCAGAGTTTTGATGATTGATTAACACCTACAAAAACACACACACACATTACAATTCTAGCAATGGTAGATCACATTTAAAAATTTCAATCGAAGATCATCAAAACACAAAGCTGAAAAAATTAACTCCCCCGTGAGAGGTTCACCCGTAATGACTCACGGCTGCCCGCAAAGCGGTTAGTCACCCTGGAATTAGTCAGCTCGCAAACCGAGTCGGAAACACAGGTATACAAACATAAAGTATGATAAAAAAAAAAAAAAAAAAAATCATCACAACACATTAAAAAAAAAGATGATACCTCAGGTCTTGAAGGCTTAGAGATTAGATACTGAAAGATTTCAAAGAATTTGGTTTGACCCAATTCTGTAGAATTCTGCCAATAATAAATTGCCACGTCCCATGCTTTAGATCTCAACTCCTTTAAACTTCTTTCTATATCTGTCTCGTGTCTTTCTACAAATGGTCTCAACATTGCTTCATATACATACCAAGTTCCCTACACAAATGGTCCCATATTTACCTTTTATCATACTCATATGGTATCCATGAACACATATAAATAGGTACTACTTTAATTGCAAAAAGTACAAGCACTCATATATATTGGTACATAAACATTACTCTACATTCAATTTGATCTTCTTTATTTTACCTTAGTTTTAGGATACCATAAATAGATAATGAGGGCCAGCTTCATTTCTCCATACATTGGCACCCTACAAAAGTGGTGCCATTGATTACATTCACGGTTTTAAGTATAAGTTCACGTGGTTATAATCGTATAAAGAAAACGTACCATGAGATGAATAAATCACCGACCCTTTCAAAAACAGTGAGTATTGCAACGATCACCCTGAGGATAAAAATAGAAACTAGTTGATTAACACGTAACCAATAACGAACATCACATGATCAAATTGTTATGAAATCTTAAACACGTTACATAAAAGTTGCAAACTTTATGCGAAAACTTTATCATATTGGTACAAAAAGATTAATTTCTTGCGGAAAAGAACAACCATGTATTCAAGATTTTGCTATTTCTTGCTGAAATTTTAGACAAAGTAAAGGATTTGATTGAAGCAAAATGTTCCATGTGAGTTTGCCTCATCATTATCACTCAAAACATCACCAAGAGCATGACTCAAGTGGGCCCTCCTTTATTAAATTAAAAATCTTTACTAAAAAAGGGAAATGAAAACTTGAAGATGAAGGGATAACACAGAAACATATAAATACATACCCATTGTTTTAATCTTTCATTTCATTACATTAACCTAACTAGAGATAGTAATCTTGACCCTTATACTTCAATCAAGTTCTTTACTTTGTCTAAAATCTAGACCCACATCTCTATCAAGTCAACAGAGTAAAACTGACTTGCTAAAGGGAACGGGTTCAAAATTCTTCATTGTGAAATCTACAATGCATACATCCTAGATTGTATATAATACAAAGTAGTTCAAATCATTGGTTGCCAGGGAAGGTTTGAGAAACAGTCACAGACTGATCCGGACAGGGGCGGAGGGAGGGGGGTCAAGTGGGGTCAGCCGCCCCCGATGATTTCGAAATTTTAGTGTAAATTTTTTCGGTTTTTCGATTTTGCCCCAGGTGGAATTTTTTTTTTGCCCCAAACCCTTCATATTTTGCCCTAAAACCTTCGTATTTTGCTCAAAAGTCTCTAAATTTTGCCCCAAAAACTTTATATTTTGCCCCAAAACCTCTATATTTTGTCAAAAAAAAAAAAAAAATTCCTTGCGTTTAATTTTTTTTTTGCCCCCGGTGAAATTTTTTTCTGGATCCGCCACTGGATCCGGATAACCGCGTACAACAGACTTGAAATTACTCGTCCTCCCGAGTAACCCCTGAGTAACACGGACAGGGAAACCTTATAACTTTTTTTACTGCTGAGTACTATTTATACAAACGCTATCGTAATATAATACAATATGTAGTTATATTAAACGCATTAACTTTTTAAAACAAAGATAGGAAAAGTATGTTTGTAGTTCAACCAAGCTTCACATTACTTGTTTCCACCAAAACTAGAAAACTGCACAATCATTCATATAGTCATCTTAGGGTGTCATTTTCACTATGGGAATATAGATATAGATGAAAATTAAAACATACAGTATAATTAAATCTTTCAAGGATTTGATTAAATAATTGAATACTATTGGTTGATTAAGACATGAACAAGCAACCCAAACCCCATCATGGTGAAACACATGTCATTTTCAATAATTATAACAAAAGGCATATTTGCAAGTCATATGATTAGTACTCAAATTTACCCAATATTCTTTGGTACCTAATCATGATTTTTTACATGCTCCAATCTTATCAATGAATACTAACTTATAACTTTTTTCCTCATTTGACCTCCATGGACAAATAAGAAGGAATCAAAGTAGTTGACCAAACACACCAGAATTTATCTGTCAATCAATTAACTTCAAGAAGATTAAAAAAAAAAAAAACTCACCAATATTGACACCAAAATCTTAATTCTCCATTTTCAACTCCATGTTTTTCAATGGTTTTAAAACACTCAAAAGCTGGATATGCATATCCAAGAATCAACCTGCATCCATAACAAACATAAAAGTCAAAGAATTAAAAGTCAAACCCTCCCATTTCACAATCAAAAGTCAAAATTGAAACTTGATGAATGAAATTGACTTACACAAGACTGTTTGTGATCAGCTCCCCCAACATCTTCACCAAATGTTTCCCTTTTGCCGCCAAAATCTATGAGCTAAATTCACTGTATAAAACTATATATTGATCATCAATAGATTTATGCAAATTGATATAAAAATAGCCTACTTTGACTAATACCCAAGTCCAATTAACAACATACTAATCAAAATCACATCAAATAAGCAAAAGTGAAAAGATCGATACAGTCAGCAGAGAATAACTCTTTTTAAAATTAAATCTTTATATAAAGCATTAGCCTTTGAATCCCCCAAAATCTCTATCAAATTCAATCAAGATTTTCATTTCAATCGATCAATTTAAGAAATTTTACAAATCCCACTTGCGAATAGATGAAGAATCATAAACCCATTTTAGTATGAAGAACTTAGAGTGCAATATCAAAATAATATAATTAATTTATGAAGAATCATGGAGCTCATTTTACCTTATATAAAAGCAAAGATCTTTGATTGATGATGGGTTTTATAAAGTAATTGACGGGTTCTTGAAATCTTGAAGAAAAACTTAAAAATGGATGAAATTTGTTGAAGGAAATGAAATTTAGTACTTAGTACTAGTATTATATAAGCATGTGGGTGTATATATATGAACTTTTATTGTATTTATTTTATAGTTTTATAAAGAGAGAAAGCGGTTGGGAAGTGGGGTTTACTTGTCTCCAACGACTCCTAGTTCCTTCTTCTTCCTTTTCATAGTTTTTGATGCTTCTATAGAAAGTTTAGTCTATATAGCCTGTGTAAACTAAGTTTGGTCTATAGCCTATGTAAACTAGGAATACCACTAGTGAGTGACCGGTGTGGATTTTAGAATCAAAATTCAATGAAGTCCTGTACAATTTAAGTGATACTTTTTAAAAAAAAATTCTAAAGATAGGCTATCTACTTCTGTAAAAACTACTAATTTTAGAAATATATAGGGACCTATCTATAAATTTAGTGGTATCTTACAAAATTTTAGTAGTATTTTATTAAAGAAAAAAATAATTTAATAGGGTCAAAGGACCCCATTTGCTAACACATGGACTCGCCTCTGCCCAGTGACCCCCGATTCGGTGGATATCCACCCAATCCACATGCTTCGTGATTATTATTGATGAACCAATAATGGATATGAATACGGATATAGATGAACATAAGTGGATATGGATATGGACATAGATGAAAATTTTCATTCATTGATATATCCATTACCACCCGAAATACATATACATATACATATACATATACATAAATATAGATATATGCTTACATATTACAAGTTCATTTACCATTTGATTTACATTCGCTTTCAACCCTATTACTATAAAACATATATATCTTATCTAACAGAATAAAAACTTACAAATTTCGTATTTAATTTTCATAATTTATGTTTTATAGTAAATTTAACAAATTTAGTTATTGTTTAGTTTTGGGATAATTGATTCAAAATGCATCGAACTTTCACCAAAATCCTATTGTATGCATTCAACATTCAAAAGTTCTATTGTATGCATTAAACTTTGGTTTTTATCCTATTGTGTGCATTCATTTACCCATTACTCCGGTAACCGATTGTGTTTTGGGTTTTTTTAGCATTTTCCAATTAAATAAAATGTAAATGAAATGACGTGGATACAAATAAACAGCTTCTTCCATACATGTCATTTTGGCTCTAAAAAACTTTTCATCTTCGCTCCAAAAAAACCCTAACTATATATTAACTGCTCAATTTCTGTATTACAAAAGTGTCAGAAGGTATGTTTGCTGCTCAATTTCACTATCATCGCTGTTTTTAGGGTTTTTTTTTACACTTATATTAACTGCTAAAACATCAATTTCAGGATGGTTGGAACCCCAATTCCAGCACGAGGTTTTGACATTGATGTGCATTATAATGGTGTCTTTTTGTTCAAGTCGCTTAGGTATGATGCTGGTGAAGTTTTGCCCATCTTTATTGATAAAATTGAGTTTGATGAATTTTACGAGTTTTTGGAAAAGGAAACTGGTTTCCCATTTACTTGTTTGTATTTTACTATCCCTGGTACTACACTGTCAAATGGAGTAATGCGTTTAGAGAATGAGGAGGACTTACTTGTGTTGTATGACCTTGCTTACATGTATGGCAAAATAGATGTATATGTTAATTACTTTAGTGATGACTTAACTGAATATGTAATCAATAGCTATGATGACATAGATGAAGTTATAGATGAAAGTAAGGGGGATGAGAGTGTAAGTGAAGTTGTAGGCTGTAAGACCTGGATTCTGATTCTGCCCAGTCGCGCGCCACGCGGGGTTATGGCGCGCCGCGCCATATGTCGCTGGCAGACCCCTTTTTGCTATTCTAGAGTTTTTAAAAGGGCATTTTGGTCTTTTCGCATTTGAGCCAGATTTGGGGACTTAACCTCATCCACCCATTTCATTTATTCTTTTCTTTTTCCTTTTCTTCTCATATTTCTCTCAAGAACTCAAACACCCATTTGATTCAAAGGGATTTTTGAAAAGGAAGAAGCGGGTTTTGATCTTTGGCGTAGTAGACAAGTTTGTTCTCCTCGTTCTTAGCTACACGGTGATACTAGTGGTAAGCTCTAACTCCGAATTTCGTTTTCGTGTTCATCATTCAATTTTGGGGCTTTTGATTGTATGATTCATAGATGGAACCCATTTAGTTGTTAATTGAAGATTAACACCAAGATTCGGGTTTATAAGTGTTAAAGGCGAGTTTTGGGTTGGTTAATGATTTAACCATGTTTAAGACTTGTAAATGGTGTGTAATCACTAGTATTAGTGATTATTGATGATTTGAAGATCTTTAGGTTTTTGTGGTTGACTAATTTTGACTAGAGTCAAAATTAGGGTTTGTTGATGATTATGACCCGAATGTCGATTCGATGAGGTTTATAAACTTAAAATGGATTAAGTTGAAGTATAAAACCGAGTTATATATGTTTTGGTGTCAAAACTTGTAATTGGTGAGATTTTGACTTTATGGGTCAAAATTAGGGTTTATGGGCGTTTTTGAGAACGATAAGTGTTTAACACTTGTGTTTGGGTTTAATTGGCTTATTAGGACCATTTTCACTTGCGTTAGTGAATGTTGGTTAGTTTGGGCGCGGTTTGTGCTTGAAAGTGCATTTGGGTCGAAATTGCACTAAGTGTCGAATTGGGTTGGTTTGTAAATCCATCCTAATTGTGTTGTGGTATTTATGATTATGGAATAGGTGCTTTCCATTGACGAGTTGCGGATTATTTGGAAGCGTTTCATCAAGGTGACAAGGTGAGTGTTAATATCCTATGTGCATATGTATGTGTAGGATGGGTGCGGGTCGGGTGAAGTGATTCTCGGCTATAGAGCTCACTTCACATATAGGTGGATTTGATGGACTTGTGTATGGGTCCAATTGGCACGGTTGTGCGTTTTGGTTGACCACCTTTGGCGAAGTACTCACTTTGGGTGTACGTTATCACACGTGGTTGTTGTCATACCCCGTCCTAAACCATCTGGACGAAGTCACTAACATCTGGCTCCATTGCGATGATCGACTCCAAATAATGTCTTTACAATGAGCAAATGCACAGCAGAAGATTTCTTTCATACCTGAGAATAAACATGCTTTCAAGTGTCAACCAAAAGGTTGGTGAGTTCATTAGTTTAACATAAATAATCATTTCTTAATTTTAATAGACCACAAGATTTCATATTTCCATTTCTCATAAACATACGTCCCATGCATAGAGACAAAAATATCATTCATATGGATTGAACACCTGGTAACCGACATTCACAATATGCATATAAGAATATCCCCATCATTCCGGGATCCTCCTTCGGACATGATATAAATTTCGAAGTACTAAAGCATCCGGTACTTTGGATGGGGCTTGTTGGGCCCGATAGATCTATCTTTAGAGTTCGCGTCAATTAGGGTGTCTGTTCCCTAATTCTTAGATTACCAGACTTAATAAAAGGGGCATATTCGATTTCGATAATTCAACCATAGAGTGTAGTTTCGATTACTTGTGTCTATTTCGTAAAACAGTTATAAAAACAGCGCATGTATTCTCAGTCCCAAAAATATATATTGCGAAAGCATTTAAAAAGGGAATAATGAAACTCACCATATAATATTTTGTAGTAAAAATATTCATACGACGAAACTGAACAATGTAGGGTTGGCCTCGGATTCACGAACCTATTATTCAATCATGTCCAATTAATACATGAAATGGTAATCGAACAATATATATATATATATATATATATATATATATATATATATATATATATATATATATATATATATATATATATATATATAATATATATATATATATTATTAGTGATTTTATTTGTTATTTTATATCATATGTTTTATTAATACTTAATTAGATACATTTATCTCTATATAGATAATTAATATTTATTACAAAAGTGTTAATATGATTAGGTTTTTATGTCCTAAATATATTTCTATATAAAAAGTCTTCATTTGATATATTAATAGTAATAATAATGATAATGATAAAAGTAGTACTACTTATGATAAAAATTATGATAATTCTAATAATAATAAAAATGATAATTTTAATATTAATGAGAAAAATAGTACTAATAATAAAATTGTTTGTAATAATAATACTAATAATGTTTAATGATGATACTAATAATTATGATATAATTTTGTTAATAATAATAAATAATCTAACAATAATAATAATAATAATAATAATAATAATAATAATAATAATAATAATAATGATGATGATAATAATAATAATAATAATAATAATAATATCAACAATCAATAATAATAATAATAATAATAATAATAGTTATAATAAAAATAGACATGGCTACCTTTAAACAAGTTTAAAAAAAAACTGTCATTGCTCAACCTCGAACCCGAGACCTCTTGCTTGACCCAAAACTAGTTTAACCATCCGACTATTCCTTGACTTTCTGTTATCATCCTTATTCTAAATTTAATTAACTCGTTTCTTTTCATTTCGGCCCAAACACAATTTACAAGCCCAACATCTAAGATAGCCCAATTGATTATATAATCTAGCCCAACTTCATATAGATCATGATTGAGTTATGGTTCGATGTTTCAATTGAAAATACAGGAGACACATAGCAGCCGTAGGTTGCTCATCACAAGTCATCATTGTTCTTATCATCATCGACACCATGCATCATCTAACATCCTAGTCTCGTCTTATCTTAATCATAACAAAAAAAAAAGAAAAATCATAATCCTAATCATCTTTAATCCCTCAACACCGATCACCATCATATCATGATTAAAATCTCTAGGCCCAATTCAAAAATCATAAACATGGCAGCTCAATCTTCACGTGTTTAGGATTTTAGTTGTTAAAGGATTCATGGGACTCGACAAAATATATAATACTAACTCCACTAGTATTACTTTATTACACAGCAAATCGAAATACAGCACTAAGTTTTATTATATCTCAAAATCAAAACTGAGTGGGTTGTGAGGTTAAATTTGTGTCGGATGCCACTCATAAAGCAAGAATATCGATTGCTTTCAATCATGTATCATGTGAGTCTCTTATTTATTTTATGTGATAGTGGGGTTCGGTTTAAAAAAAGAAGCAAACAAAGAGAATATGGTCGTAGCATTCAACATGGTTCACCTCCATCAATTAAGTTATCTCTAACTCACTTACCACTAACCTTTTATCTTTATAACCACTCTTCATCATATTATTTTCGTTACCTTGTTGTGATTTGTGCGAGTATCATTTTTAATACGGTAGCAGTAGTAACAGCAATTTCGAGAGGTAAACAGAATGGTGTGCTGGGTTGTAGTCTGTCGCAACCAAGAAGAAACTGAAACTGAAACCGAAGGGTGGCAGGTTGTGGTGTTTCAAGAGGGTTTTAATGATGGTTCATGGGTTTACGTTTGACAGATAAAACTCTCAAGATTGGAAGTGTCGGTGATCACAAGGTGATTGTTGTCGATGGGAATAAAGGGTTGAAGATGGTATGATTTTTTTTTGATTCTAACGGAAATGGAACAAGGTAATAAACTTATTAAGTTTTGCAGTGTTTATATCAAGAGTTTTGAAGGTTAGCCGAGAGTGGTGGTTCTCTGGTGACCGAAAAGAAAGTAGAAGAATAACAAAGTGAGCGAAGGATGTCGTTCGTTGATTGAGGTGGTAGTTTTGGGGTGGTGATGGAAGTCGAACATAGACAGATGGTTTCATGTTGGTGAGTTTGGATTTGTGTTAATGTTTTCATTATAGCCGGCAATATCATAACAAAACAGTGATGGTTATATGGTAGTATTGTGGTTCGTAAGATGGTAGTGAATGGGTTCCTCATTTGTAGTTTGAGAACGAAACCAAATATAGATAGATGGTTTGTTGGGTTTTTGTGAGAGAAGATAAAGATAGATAGATTAAGGTTATGAGTAAGATAATGCAATTGTTGGAGTTTAGATCGAGCAGAAAACAAGAACCGGTGATGACCATTGTTTGATGCTCGTGGTTTTTGATGTATGTTAAACAATTGGAGTCACACTCTCTATAAGCATATAAGTGCCAATATAATAAATAATTCAATCATTAAAGTGTTAAACAGTGTTGTTGAAAACTTAATCCATATGCATTGTATGTTAACCGAATAATTCGAGCAGGTAAGGTAAAGGAGACAGAGACAAAAAGAAAATATATACAGATAGGGACGTATAACAAATTTTTACTCCTGATATTATAATTTACTTAAATATATTAATAACAATAAGGATGAAAGTAATTATAGAAATGATAATAATAATATTATTAATGATAGCTATAATAAATTGTATTATTTTTATTATAATAATTTTGATAACTATAATAATAATGTTGATGATAATAATAATATTATTAATGATACTAATAGTAATACTAATTACAATAATATTAGTAATTATAATATAAAATTTATATTTATATATATTTTCATAATAATATTACTAATACTAATATAGATGTTAATATTGAAAGTAATATTAATATTACTATTACTAAAATAATTATAGTTTAACTTATAATTAAATTTATTATATTAGTTATTAACATTACATGTTATTAATTATATGATACATATAATGATAATAATAATTCTTAATGATATTATTTACTAATAATAATTCTTAATTCAAATGATTAAATTTTATTGTTTCCAATTATCGTATTTATTTACATTCATATATATATATATATATATATATATATATATATATATATATATATATATATACACACACACACACACACACACACACACACACACACACACACATACACACACACACACACACACACACACACACACACACTTGTACATATTTATTTACAAATAATAGTTCGTGAATCGTCGGAAACAGTTAAAGGTTATATGATTTCATGGAAATAGTTCAAACATTATAAGACTCAGTTTAATAGACTTTGCTTATCGTGTCGAGATCATATAAAGATTAAATTTAATTTTTGGTCGGAAATTCCCGGGTCATCACAGTTGTGAGTGGAATAAGTATACATGTATGTATATAATGTATTTATTTGTAGGAACGGATATGTGTTGTCCAAGTTAGTGATATATGTCATTGTACACTAACGGCCTTTATGAACGGATGTATGTGGTCCGAGTTAGCGATATATGTGTTGTATGCTAGCGGTTTATTGTATGGATATGTGTTGTCCAAGTTAGTGATATATGCGTTGTACACTAACGGTTTTATGAATGGATATATGTTGTCCAATTTAGTGTTATATGTGTTATACACTAATGATTTATGAATGGATATGTGTATTCTAATTTAGTGTTATATGTGTTGTACACTAACGATTTTATAAACGGATATGTGTTGTCCAAGGGTTAGTGATATATGTGTTGTACACTAACGGTTGTTATGAACACCGATGGAAAATTCGAGTACCATTCCTTTTTACGATTGGTTAACCTTGGGCGTTTATATATTGTTGTATATATATATATATATATATATATATATATATATATATATATATATATATATATATATTGACGTATTGTTGTGATGTAGCTAACCCTCCGGGTGTAGCTTATTTGGCGTTGTTCACATCGTCGTTGATGAACTTATATTTTGTTGATATCTTTAGCTTGTTGCTTAGAGATCGTACGATATGCTTAGTGTAGTTGCCTTATTCATGGATGCTTCGGTATGCGGTATTTGATATTGGTGTGGCGTGTCCATTTTATACATATATATGTATGTAGTATACCACCACTCACTAAGCGTTAGCTTACCCTCTCGTTGTTTACCTTTTTATAGATTCGCTTGGATGCGGTAGCTCGGGTAAGAGTGGGAACTAGTGGCTTGCGTAGTTGCTTTAGAAGGCTTGCTTTTGGATTGATTAGGATTGGGTAGCGTATCCCCAATCGCCATGCTCGCCTTTATTTTGTATTAAAAGTCTTGTGGTCGAAAACTCGTATTTGTATTTAAAGGGGTAATTTGGGCATATGTGGGCCCGGTGTCGTAAAACCCTTTTTATTAATGGAACGTGTTAGTTTTACATATTTGAATATGTGGTGTAAAGCGTTTCGTCTAAAAATGTTGGGAAGTGGTCAATCTTTTTCGCGTAATTGAATTTTTGGGACAGCAGCCTGTCCAGGCCATACTGCGCACCGCGCAATGGCTTGGCGCGCCGCGCAAGTCCCTGCACAAAGAATTTTTTTTTTAATTGATATTTTCACGTGATCGTTTGTATAATTGGGGTGTTACAAGTGGTATCAGAGCATGGTCTAAGGGATTTAGGTGACTTGAGATAGGTGCCTAGACTTAGACTTTTGTGTGTGCTTAATTTGTTGCGGGACTTGTAGGAGTACGGGTCGGAATGGGTTATAGTTAGTGCCTTGTTTGTAAGTGGACTAACGTTTATATTAGTAATGCGGATATTATTAATATACTTTTATGTTGTGATAATAATTCTCGAGTGTGTTTATATCGCGTAGAATTTTATTTGTGTTTGTTTATATCATCGAGCGAGGCGGTCGTTGTACTAACAAGTTGATACGGCGTGTATGCGTAATAAGGACTTGCAAACCTTATTACGGGTGCAAATCATGTCTAACAAGTGATGTACGACGAGTGTTTAGCAAGATGGGACGGTGTTGTGCGTGTGGTCTATACGTTCATGATCTAATCGTTTGCATCCCTTAGAATGAAAACGGAAGATTTATGCGGAACGAGTGAGCCTATTCTCGAAGGGAAGGATGAGTTAACGTTAAAGATTGAGGCCGTGTTTGAACAATATGTCTCGGTTTTCACCGGTAAAATTAGAGAAGTAACCAAGGAGTTGGTCGAAGGACAAATGACGGAAATGGTCCGAGACCAAGTGACTAAAGTTGTAAAGGAAGAGTTTGAAAAGAGGTTTCCCAAACCTCGAGGTAGCGATGATGAAGATGTACTTGCAAGGTTAGGATTACATGGTGCTCATGGTAAGAGGGCACGAAGTACGCCTGAAGGCGTCGGGAATGTGAAAAAGAAGAGTAAGAAGGGTTACAAGCTTACGTGCTTTAAGTGTGGGGAATGGGGTCATTTGGCACAAGATTGTACTGTGGTGCCTTTAGGCTCAATCAGGTGTTTCATTTGCCGGATGGAGGGACACCGGAAGTCAGAGTGTTCCGAATCGCATGACGATCGGGTTAGGAGATTAGAGCGCGATTACATGATGGGTAGTGGAGCACGGAAGCCCAACAGCGCTACATCAGGTACTTTTAGTACGAAATTATATGTTGTTCGTTTGTAATAACATGCGATATGTGCGTAAGTCTTAGCTAAACTTTATTCTTCGTTGGAGATAATTCGTAGTAAGCGGGCGGTTTACGTTTATGGTTCCAGTTTGCTCTCAGCAGAGTGTATAAGTGGTGTGTTGTGCCTTGATCCTATGGTGCGAATCCTTGGGTGCTTAAGCATTTTGGTTGGTATCGGGTCGGTAAGCTCGTTTGAGTGAGACCCTTAAAGTCTCAATGGTGTTGTGCATGTTATTGATATGGGTGACGTTCCTAATGGAAGTACCCTATGGTGACGTTTGATTGTCGGGCGAAGGGCGTAAGACTTGGTGCAACCAAGCATTCCTTAGTATTTGGGAAATGTTTCTACCAAATCATGGAAAGTTTTGGTGTTCGGTCATTAAGCGCGTGTTCGCTTTCGTGTTAAAGTTGATGAACCACGAGGTTCGTCGGGTGGATTGAAACTCTTGAAATCGAGTGTTGATCTCGATGTATGTTGGTAAAGGAGTCTACGTGACGCGACATTAGGTGCCTTTTTATACCTACTAGCGTGGTGTTCGACTCCGATTGTGTTGCGGTTACATTGTACTTAGGGTACCGAAGTGAAACCCTTAGGTACATGAGTGATCGGGTGAAATTCGACAAACTAAAGCAATTGGATGATTGCGAGTGTATAGTTCGTGTAATTTATGGTACACTTTTCGTTCGAAGTGTTTAAGGATAGGTTAGGATCCTTGGTATGCTCAAAGTTGGAGCAAGACATGGTGATGGGCCGTGTGAACCCAATTGTTGGTAAAGTCTACCTTTGGTAGCATTGTACGGGTGTAAGTGATGCGGTTATGCAACGTAATTCCAAGTGGGGGAGTTACACTCCCGCACGAGGAGGTTTTAGTGTGAGATTTCGGACAATGCTTTTGGTAGATCCGAAATTTGTGTCGGGACCTAGATTTGGTCGATTTGTGGTAGAGTACAATTTCGGTTAAATTGTACCTATGATTTTGGATTTGAATTATCACCAAGGTGGTAATGTGGTAAATCTCGTTGAGAGGTAATGGACGGGTATGGCGAGCAAGGTGAAATCCCTCGGTTAAGGGATGTGCGTATCGGATCCTCTTTTAGAGAATTATTGTTTTGTGCCTATGTTTGATATAGGTGGTTCTTGCTCGATTGTGTGAATGGTTAGTGGTTTCCGTTAGGATTCACTATGGCGTAGCAGAGCACGATGTTGCGCTACTCGTTGTTCGAGGCCAAAAGGGATTTTGATTGGTGAAGCATGACCTTCGGGTCCGCTGACTTCATCATGGTATTGATGATTGGTGAAGCATGACCTTCGGGGTCCGCTAACTTCATCATGGTATCGTTGATTGGTGAAGCATGACCTTAGGGGTCCACTGACTTCATCATGGGTGTAGTGTTATATCGGTGAAGCATGACCATTGACGGGGTCCGCTGACTTCATCCGGTGTTGAGTGATCTATCAGTTGTTTTATACACCGATGGTGGGGGTCGTAAGGACCGTGTGGTGTGATCTATCGGTTGTTTTATACACCGATGGTGGGATCGTGAGGACCGTGTTGTGTGATTAGTGATGCGATAGCCATGTTTCGCTCACATGTTGTTACGGATGTAACAATAATCGATTTTTGTGCACCTTGGGTTTAGCGTTGCCATAGTCGTTTTGGGCGCTTTTGGTTTTAGCCGTTGCTTATGATGTTACGGTAGTTGCGTATGGGTCGTATTGCGCACTACAAGGGATGTTTAGTGGTAAGTGTTATCCGTAAGGATTTACTTCTTCTCAGTCTTCGTCGGTTTAGATGGTTGACCTTAAGATTGGTATGTGGTTACTTTAGCATTGTACTTGGTAATGGTATGCTAGGGGTTGATATCTTGGTTAGAGATTGGATGAGTTTTCCCGATGCGAGGGAATGAGCAGGGTTTTAGTGCTCGGATTGTAGACTTGATAAATCGCGGGTGACGATTTAGTTGTTAAAGGTAAGTGGGGAAGAATTGTCTAGGAAAGTTCGGATTGGGATATGTTTGAGGTCGTTGAGTGGGTCCGGATTGGTAAAGTGGTGAAGATCACGAGGACGTGATCGATTTTAAGTGGGGGAGAGTTGTAAGACCTGGATTCTGATTCTGCCCAGTCGCGCGCCGCGCGGGGTTATGGCGCGCCGCGCCATATGTCACTGGCAGACCCCTTTTTGCTATTTTAGAGTTTTTAAAAGGGCATTTTGGTCTTTTCGCATTTGAGCCAGATTTGGGGACTTATCCTCATCCACCCATTTCATTTATTCTTTTCTTTTTCCTTTTCTTCTCATATTTCTCTCAAGAACTCAAACACCCATTTGATTCAAAGGGATTTTTGGAAAGGAAGAAGCGGGTTTTGATCTTTGGCGTAGTAGACAAGTTTGTTCTCCTCGTTCTTAGCTACACGGTGATACTAGTGGTAAGCTCTAACTCCGAATTTCATTTTCATGTTCATCATTCAATTTTGGGGCTTTTGATTGTATGATTCATAGATGGAACTCATTTAGTTGTTAATTGAAGATTAACACCAAGATTCGGGTTTATAAGTGTTAAAGGCGAGTTTTGGGTTGGTTAATGATTTAACCATGTTTAAGACTTGTAAATGGTGTATAATCACTAGTATTAGTGATTATTGATGATTTGGAGACCTTTAGGGTTCTTGTGGTTGACTAATTTTGACTAGAGTCAAAATTAGGGTTTGTTGATGATTATGACCCGAATGTCGATTCGATGAGGTTTATAAACTTAAAATGGATTAAGTTGAAGTATAAAACCGAGTTATATATGTTTTGGTGTCAAAACTTGTAATTGATTTTGACTTTATGGGTCAAAATTAGGGTTTATGGGCGTTTTTGAGAACGATAAGTGTTTAACACTTGTGTTTGGGTTTAATTGGCTTATTAGGATCATTTTCACTTGCATTAGTGAATGTTGGTTAGTTTGGGCGCGGTTTGTGCTTGAAAGTGCATTTGGGTCGAAATTGCACTAAGTGTCGAATCGGGTTGGTTTGTAAATCCATCCTAATTGTGTTGTGGTATTTATGATTATGGAATAGGTTCTTTCCATTGACGAGTTGCGGATTATTTGGAAGCATTTCATCAAGGCGACAAGGTAATATCCTATGTGCATATGTATGTATAGGATGGGTGCGGGTCGGGTGAAGTGATTCTCGGCTATAGAGCTCACTTCACATATAGGTGGATTTGATGGACTTGTGTATGGGTCCAATTGGTACGGTTGTGCGTTTTGGTTGACCACCTTTGGCGAAGTACACACTTTGGGTGTACGTTATCACACGTGGTTGTGAGTGGAATAAGTATACATGTATGTATATAATGTATTTATTTGTAGGAACGGATATGTGTTGTCCAAGTTAGTGATATATGTCATTGTACACTAACGGCCTTTATGAACGGATGTATGTGGTCTGAGTTAGCAATATATGTGTTGTATGCTAACGGTTTATTGTATGGATATGTGTTGTCCAAGTTAGTGATATATGCGTTGTACACTAACGGTTTTATGAATGGATATATGTTGTCCAATTTAGTGTTATATGTGTTGTACACTAATGATTTATGAATGGATATGTGTTGTCCAATTTAGTGTTATATGTGTTGTACACTAACGATTTTATAAACAGATATGTGTTGTCCAAGGGTCAGTGATATATGTGTTGTACACTAATGGTTGTTATGAACACCGATGGGAAATTCGAGTACCATTCCTTTTTACGATTGGTTAACCTTGGGCGTTTATATATTGTTGTATAT
This sequence comes from Rutidosis leptorrhynchoides, assembly GCF_046630445.1. Lineage (NCBI taxonomy): Eukaryota > Viridiplantae > Streptophyta > Magnoliopsida > Asterales > Asteraceae > Rutidosis > Rutidosis leptorrhynchoides. Next base: position 344,272,154 of record NC_092338.1, on the reverse strand, counting down.
ATATATATATATTGACGTATTGTTGTGATGTAGCTAACCCTCCGGGTGTAGCTTATTTGGCGTTGTTCACATCGTCGTTGGTGAACTTATATTTTGTTGATATCTTTAGCTTGTTGCTTAGAGATCGTACGGTATGCTTAGTGTAGTTGCCTTATTCATGGATGCTTCGGTATGCGGTATTTGATATTGGTGTGGCGTGTCCATTTTATACATATATATGTATGTAGTATACTACCACTCACTAAGCGTTAGCTTACCCTCTCGTTGTTTACCTTTTTATAGATTCGCTTGGATGCGGTGGCTCGGGTAAGCGTGGGAACTAGTGGCTTGCGTAGTTGCTTTAGAAGGCTTGCTTTTGGATTGATTAGGATTGGGTAGCGTATCCCCAATCACCATGCTCGGCTTTATTTTGTATTAAAAGTCTTGTGGTCGAAAACTCGTATTTGTATTTAAAGGGGTAATTTGGGCATATGTGGGCCCGGTGTCGTAAAACCCTTTTTATTAATGGAACGTGTTAGTTTTACATATTTGAATATGTGGTGTAAAGCGTTTCATCTAAAAATGTTGGGAAGTGGTCAATCTTTTTCGCGTAATTGACTTTTTGGGACAGCAGCCTGTCCAGGCCATATTGCGCGCCGCGCAATGGCTTGGCGCGCCGCGCAAGTCCCTGCACAAAGAATTTTTTTTTAATCGATATTTCCGCGTGATCGTTTGTATAACGGGTTGGGGTGTTACATAGGCATAGATGATACTAAGGTGGATGAAGTTGAAGTTGTAGGCTTGGATGAACCTAAGGTGGATGTAGTTGAAGCTGCAGGGATAGATGAAAGTAAGGGGGATGAGAGTGTAAGTGAACCTGTAGGGATAGAAGAAAGTAAAGGGGGTGAGAGTGTAAGTGATAGTGAGCATGACAGTGATTACATTGGTGATGAAACTGACAATGAAAGTGATAATGCTTCTATAGATCACTTATCAGATGGAGAAGAAGAGGTAAAAGAACTTAGACTTTTGAAGGAAAATGCAAAAAAAGTACCCAACAGAGTCCCAAAACCAAAGCTCACATCAAATAATGCTCAAGATGACAATCCACTCATGGATACAATTGATGAACATGAGGAGTTTATGGAAGATTTGTTGAAGAAGTTAAGTAATGATGAATCAGAAGCAGGTAGTGATCCTTTTAAAGCTCTTGTCACAGTTGAAAGGTTTCCAATACATGATGAGAAAACCTATTGGAGAATGTAGAAGCCTATAGTGGGTGAGAAATACTTAAATGCAAAACAGTTTAAGGATTGTTTAACCTATTATGCCCTTGCAAATGGTTTTTCACTATGGTATCATAGAAGTTGTGAAAAGGAAGTGATTGCAAAGTGTGGGTAAAGAGCACCTAGACTGAAACAACCAACTGAATCTAAGAAAAGGAAATATAACAGATATCCAACTACTGCAAAGGGTGAAGAACCAAAATGCTCTTGGAGGTGTTTTGGAAGATTGATGAAAGATGAGGCTTCCTTTCAGGTAATATCTATGGTTGATCAACACACATGTGTTAGAAGTTTTAGATTTGGTAGTTTGATAAATTACAAATGGATAGGTAGAGAGTTTGGTGACAAAATCAGAGCAAACCCAAATATAAGGCTAGTAGACATTGCAGACTTAGTGATGAAGAAGTATAAGTGTACTGTAACTCCTAATCAATGTAGAAAGGCTAAGACTTGGGCAATAGCTGAATATGAAAAATCTATTGAAGAACATTATGGTCTGTTAAGGTCTTATGCTGATGAACTGTTAAATAGCAACCCAGGTTCAACAATTAAAATTGGAGTGACTCAAAACCCAGATGAAAGAGTGTATTTTGACAGATTCTATGTGTGTTTGAATGGTTTGAAAGAGGGATGGAAGAATGGATGTAGAAAGGTAATAGCTTTAGATGGATGTTTTTTAAAGAGCCCAAATCAAGGTGAGCTGTTAACTGCAATAGGAAGGGATGGGAATAATCACATATTCCCTGTTGCTTGGGCAGTGGTTAGTGTGGAGAACAAGCAAAACTGGAGCTGGTTTATTGAGCTGTTAGCAACTGATTTGGAAGTAGAAGGTGGTGTTGGTCTCACACTTATGTCTGATCAACATAAAGGTTTAATAGAAGCTGTGAAGGATGTAATGCCATATGCTGAGCATAGGCAGTGTACTAGACATATATATGAGAATTTTAGGAAGCAATACAGTGGAGTAGAGTTTAGGAATATGTTTTAGGAATCATCTAAAGCATCATATCCTGTTTTATTTGATGCAACAATGGAAAAAATCAAGGCTAACTAACCCTAGTGCATTCAAATACTTGATTGATAGACATCCAAAAACTTGGTCAAGGGCTTTTTTTGAAGTGGATAGAGGGTGTGAGGCAGTGGAAAATGGGTTTAGTGAGTGTTTTAATTCTGTGATTCTAATGTGTAGACATAAGCCCATAATAACAATGTTAGAAACTATTAGGGTGATTGTTATGGAAAGAATGACTGTGATGAGAAGGCTTGTTGAGGAATGGGTAGGTGATATTGTTCCAAATATCATGAAAAGACTTAAAAAAATAAAAAATCAACACAGGTATGATTCTTTACTTTACTTTGTTTATTTTGTTTTGTTTGATATAAACTAATTTTTCACTTCTTGTGTAGATACTGGCAAGCCCATTTTGCAGGTGGGTTTGAGTATGAGGTCATGCATAAGAGTGAAGCTTTTAAAGTTAATGAAGAAAGAAGAACTTGCAGTTGTAGGATGTGGCAATTAACTGGTATTCCCTGTCCTCATGCCTGTTCAGTTATATTTGCACTTAATAAGACACCAGAAGATTATATACCTGCATGGTTTAGAAAAGATATGTTCATGAGGGCATACACAACATTTCTTAAACGAGTTGGTGGTATTTCAACCTGGGTGCCAAACCAGTTGAATAAACCTTTACCACCAAAACCAAGAGTTATGCCTGGAAGGCCTAAAAGGAAAAGAACAAGGGCAGCACATGAAGGTGGTAGTGGGTCTAAGAAATCAAAGGCAGATGCAGGTCTACAGGTAAATGAAGTTGGTGTATCAAATTCAAATGGTAGTGGGGTAAAGGCAAGTGGTAATGGTGTAAAGGCAAGTGGTAGTGGTGTAAAGGCAAGTGGTAATGGTGTTAGGATCTCAAGGGCAGGTGGTTCTATGACCTGTTTAAAATGTTTAGAAGTGGGGCACAACAAAAGGGGATGTAAAAATGAAGAAAAAGAAAAAGTTGCTAAGGTACCAAAAAATGTTGGAAGGCCAAGGAAGAAAGCTGCAAGTGGGGGTCAATCTACTATTTGAAAGTTGTGTAAGGTTTTGTAACGTTTTAATCTTTTAAAAACTGTTTTAGTTATATTGCTTTTGTAAAGTGGTGATGTAATGTCTTTTGGCTGGGAAAATTGACTCAAAATGGCATAGTATGTATCAATTTGACTCAATTTTCCCTTTTTAATGTTTAGTACGACTGGTAATGTGATAGTCTTTTGTATAGGGAAATGGCAGTATTTTGTAAAGTGGTGGTGTAAACACTTATTCCCTAATTTTAATGTATGAATGTTTAATGTATATTTTGTATATTGTCTATTGCATTTGCATTTGGATTCTGCATTCTGTCTATTGTAAACACTTGCATTCTGCATTCTTTAATGTATGAATGTTTAATATATATTATGTATATTGTCTGTTGCATTTGCATTTGGATTCTGCATTCTGTCTATTGTAAACACTTGCATTCTGCATTCTGTCTATTCAGTTATATTGCATTCTGCATTCTGTCAATTTGTAAACACTTGCAATGCATAAAAACACTGCACTTGTGCGTATAAACACTTACAATGCATAAAAACAGCAAATTGGAAGCCAAATGACTATTACATTTCATAACACTAGTACATTACATAAGGAAACCAAAAGGAGTTACATTAGAACAGATTCAACAACACACTTTCATTATTCAACACAAACATACCTACTTAAAGATCAAAATACCTACTGCTATAGATAACAACACCACAATTCCTATCAACATTAAAAATAACCTATCATAAACGTCCAACTTGGACTTCAACTTCACCACCTCTTCCTTGAGTTTCAGATCGTCAGGTTGATGGTTACAAGTGTTTAACTCCAATGTTTGCAAATGAAGATCAAACAACAAATCTTTGTAGTACTGGCTTGGAAGCTCCTCATCAATAAAGTGAAATACTTTACATTTCCTTCGTTTATCCTGTAATAGCAACAATCAATTGGGGCAAATTTAGAAGAACGAAAATTAGGGAAAAATTGAAAACTTACAAAATTAGGACAACTAATGAATCTTCTTCCTGGATTCTTGATAGTCCATCCCGTATTCTCATACATTCGATTACCACAATCACAGAATTGAATCTCTTGTGTTGGAGGCGTGCTGATTCTGGAAGAAGAGGAATGATGATGAGTTATGCTTCTGCGATTTTCCATCAGAATTTTTAATTTGGGGATAATAAGTAAATGGGGGTATTTAGGGTTATATAAAGGAGGGATTATATCTATGTGGCAAATGACTAGGATTTGACTAGGATTAAAAAAGAGTGACTTGTTACACATCAGCAAACAACAGGTAATGGGTAAATGAATGCACACAATAGGATAAAAACCAAAGTTTAATGCATACAATAGAACTTTTGATAGTTGAATGCATACAATAGGATTTTGGTGAAAGTTCAATGCATTTTGAATCAATTATCCCTTTAGTTTTTCATCAACCTATTTTTCAAAAGCGACCACGCGCTATCAATCGTACACCAAAGCCCATTCGCATGGCTTGGTAAAATCTTTCACTCAACTCTAAGGGATGCTTGAAAACACCAAGTCTTACGCCCTTCGCTCGTCAATCCAATTGTCATCATAGGGTAATTCCATCCGGAACGCTACCCATCCTCAAAACATTGCACTAACTCAATGCATCAACCAAAATTATAAGCACATTTCAAAAGAATAATCAAAAAGTACCTGAAACATCATTGTTAGATTCCCTCGTATCGTCACTAATCATCACATAGTCGCGCACCTTGGCATTACCAACCAATGCGGGACATTCTGACTTTCGGTGTCCATCATTTCGACACTTTAAATATGTAACCTTGTCAGAAGGCGCATTTGTACAATCACGCGACAAATGACCCCGTTTCCTGCAATTATAACACATAGGTATAAAACCTCCTGTACCACTCTTTTTTACGCTCCCGACACCTTCGAAAGTACTCTTATTCTTTTTGTTTGAAAGGATCGTCGCTTCAAACTTCCGCTTGCAAAAATCGGAACCATTTCCTTTCAAGACAGGTGTCTTAAAACCTGTCACCACCTCAAACAACCTCTCAAAAGTGTCCACCGACCCCCTGCTAATCTTTTCCCGTAAGTTATCATTCAAGGTCCGATAAAAGTCTTCCATCAACATACGATCATTACTGATGTACTCCGGGCAAAATTGAGTCCTTGACAAGATAGTGGACTTAAGAGCGTTCAAATCTATTGACCCTTGCCTCAAATTATGCAACTCATCTCTTAGCCTAGAAAGATCGGCTTGAGTGCAGTATTCTCTGATGAATTCCTCCTTGAACTCTTCCCATGTTAAACTCATGCATTGCTCTTCACCAAAAACTTGAATTCTTCCATCCCACCATAGCTTTGCATCACCCCTCAACATGCTACTACCTTACCTCGTATTCTTATCAAGAGGACATTCACTAGTGCGGAAAGTCCCTTCGATATCGGAGATCCAACGAGTACTCTTGAGTGGATCTCTTTCAGCATCAAACGTGTGAGGTTGAGAAATCTTGAAGTTCTTATAAAAGAAGTATTTTCTTCCAACATCACCTGCATCACCTTCCACATACACGCCTTGAGGTTTAGGGAACCTCCTTTCAAACTCCTCTTGAACAATAACACTCATTTGTTCCTTTATGAGATCGGTTACTTGCTCATCAAACGAATCTTGAAACACTTTCTTGACTTTCTCAAGAAAAGCCGCGGTGTGGCTTTCCAAGATAGACTCTACCTTAGCCGCGAAGTCATTCCAATCACTTTGACCCTCATTATCTTGTCCATTCCTCGTCTTCATTCTAAGAAATGAACTCGGTTAAACAACGAAACACATGCATACCACATACACCATCAAGATACATATATACACATATATATCATCACCCGTACACCATCATGAAACGTCTTTGTGACACACGAAACTTTCACGAATAATATTTTTAGATATTATTTGCATTCATGATTAAGTTTTATTAATCATTTTAATTAACTATGGTTATTAATTAGTTACTTGGGCTTTAATTGGTTTAACTTGTGAATTAATGGAACTTGGGCTTGTTTAATGTTAATGGACTCATGAATATAAACTTATAAGCCCACCCTACTTCTTAGTTGGACTAGTTAGCCCATGTCTTATACTTGTAAGTATCAATTAGATGGAAACTAGTTAGTTTTATGCACTTGGAATCTAGTTAACCCATAATCCCCATGCACATACACCAAATAACCAACTTTTGTGATTTTAACATGCAAGAGACTAGTGTGTTTTTGCCTCCCCTTTCTCCCTTGCCAAACCGTCAGTTTGGAGTCCCCACAAGAAGGTTTTTGTTTCATTTTTTTTTTCATTACCTACTTACTCTTGTTTCTCTCATTCTCACACACACTTCAAACTTACCATTTCTCTCAAACTTTCTCTCTCACTTTTCTCTCTAAATCTTGTAAGTAACAAGCTCTTTTCTCTCTTCTTTCTTGGCCAAAAACCGAAACATATACACATAGAATCATCATCATCACTTGTTGTTGTTGTTGTTGTTGTTGTTGTTGTTGTTGTTGTTGTTAATTACTTGTTGTTTACTTGTTAGTTGTTGTTACTTTGTTACTAGTTGTTGTTTGTTACTTACTAGTTTCAAGAATCAACTCTTTAGTTTGATTCTTCATAATATCTTGTATTTTCAAGAACACAAGAACATAAACTTACTAGTTTATGATTCTACATTTATTGTTTCAAAAGATTTAAGGTTCATATGTTGTAAATTATACTTGTAATTCATGTTAATAAACTTTAAAGTTTACTTTCTTAAAGATCAAACTTTGGTTTGAATCTTTAAAGTATGAACCACCATGAATTATTTACTTGTTTACTTAGTTTATTTACTTCATTTACTTGCACTTTAATTTCATGATTTATGTTCTTGTTGGTCAAGTGTTACTAGTTAACATTGATCTCATTAATCTTGAACTAAAAGTTAACTTTAATAGTTCAAGAACATGTAAGTAAGATTTCTTTAATTATAACTTTGTACACTTATGTTAGATCTAGACTTTTGAGTCTTGGATCTTCAAGATTAAACTAAGAACTATGTTTTACATCTTAAGATCTTGATTTCATAAGTTCACTTTCAAGTTTGTAACTTATTATTAGTTTTAAAGTTCATGTATGTGTTAGATCTAAGACTTTGATGTAACTTTGGTTCATCAAAACACTTGCAACACTTAAGTGAGTTGTGCTTCATGTCTTAGACTTACACTTGGGTTATGATGGTCAAAACTTGGTGAAAATGATGCAAACACATCAACAAGTTGTACACTTGAAGCTATATGCATCAAGGATGAGAACCATGATAAGCATCGAGCACCAAGAACCACCGGAACCTACTGACCCTACTGTTCTACTGTTTCTGTGTCTGACCCGTACGACCCAGGCTACTGTAATTATGATTTTCAAATATCTCTGTTCGAGTAGATAACTTTTCATATAGGACTCGTCTTAATCCGAGTTACGGTTTAGGATTTATGGCCCTCCGATCGTCACTATGTCTTTTAACGTTGTGCTGAAAATTCTGACCTACTCGCACTTAGACCGTCGCCACGGTCAAACGAAGAAGAGCTTGCTTCTGTAATTTTTACCACACTTAAAGGACTCATATATGGAGCCATTTCCACTGGTCTCACCTTAATTCAGTAAGGGTAGAGGCCGTGGTGACTGATCGAAGTCAGCCTTTGTTTTAAACTACTTTCATAAACGAAACTTACTTTACGCCTTTTGTTTGACGATGAATGATGATGACCCTTAAGACCTTATTTACATACTTTTAAACCTATTCAGACGATTTACTGACTTAGTACTATTTGACTTAGGTTGAGGACCCGTTTGGACAACCTTCATTACTTGCTTACTTTCCGAGTCATACTTTACCGCTACTTTATCATTGTGAGTTATAGCATCCCCTTTTTACTTTAACTTATTTTGGGAACTGAGAATACATGCGGATTTTATATTTTACATACTAGGCACGAGTACTTAAACTTATATATGTGTGGGTTATACAACGGCATAAACATTTCCTTTAGCTCGGTAAAGTTTAATCATTGATTTTTGAACCGTGAACGCGAATCTTAGATATGGATCCATAGGGTTTGACATCCCCACTCGGGCTAGTCGCGCTAGCATTTAATGAGTGTTTAATACTTCGTAGACATACGCACTTGCCAAGTGTACTTTCAGGGGGTATAAACGTTAAGTTAGTTACCAAGTGCCCACGGTTAACATATACTTTATCATACTGTTTTGAAATGCTCTTTGTAGCACTGAAATCTCGTGGCCTACCTTACATACTGTTATACTTAAACTATAGCTCACCAACCTTTGTGTTGACATTTTTAAGCATGTTTTTCTCAGGTGCTTAAGGTTATTTGCTTCCACTGTAGTGCTAGTCTTGCCGTAGACACCCGCTGCTCTAGTGTTATCACCGCATGAACTATTTATCTTGCATTCAAACTTTAATACATTTGAAACTATGTTTTGTAACGACCTAAGGGTCACATACATTTATTCATGCTTGCTATTCGTAGAAGCATACTGTTGGTGTAAAACATTTGATGTCGGTTATGACGTCACATTTTTATCGTGAATGCAACTTCTTTTATTACAGCATGTAGTACTTAACCTTGTAATGATCCTGTTGTTGATGATTCGTACACGATGATTTTGTACGGGGCATCACATTTGGTATCAGAGCATTGGTTATAGGGAATTAGGTTGCATTAGTGAGTCTAAGACCGACCCGAGTAGGATTCACTAATAGGACTAATCTACAACTTGCTAGTTTACTTGTTTCCGCTGAACTTACTGCATGCTGCTGCTTACTTTTACTGCTATATGCCGTATGCTATTACATGATTTCACTACTGTATGATATTACTTGCTTTCGATTGCATGCTACTTCTGTACGATTCGTTATTATTGCCATGCTACTTATTGTTATACATGATTTAAACTGTTGGCCTAATACGTGCTTGCTTTATGACTTACTGACATGGAAAAATTTATTTTTCCTTGTTCAGATGTCGGATACTCCACCTGCAATCATTTTGGGCAGTTCAGACTCGTCAGCCACCCCACCTGCTGCTGCTGCCGTCACACCGATCCCGCTACCCACGAGTGACCCTGGCGCTTCATCTTCCGGGACTAGCAGCCAGGTGCCTGCCCCAGTGGTTACTTCTAGCGGAGCCCAGGACCCTTCAGAGATTCCAGCTCCATCTGCCCCCGGACCCTCAGGATTACAACCCCGCTCCGGTGAGATTTTGATTCCCGCGGAGTTCGGGGAAGGTCCGTTCCGTAACCGGTATCGCCATTGGTGCCGACGCGCCCCTGATGGACGTCTCATTCCGATCGGACCCGCTAGGTACAGACAGATGATGGCCACTCAAGGACGGCCAGTTCAGCCACCACAGCCACCACATGATTCGGACGACCCGTCATCCACTGACGCTTCATCCGACGACACCTCCTCAGATGACTCCAGTGATGATGAGGACCCTGCTGATGTACCTATACAGGCACCCTTTACCCCGCCTAAGAAGCGGTACCGTTTTGATGGCACCATCATTCCTGGGGTGAATGGAGGTCGTGCTTTCACTGACACATTTGGTCAGCGTCGTAGGGTTACTGCTCGTAAGCGGCTTGTGCCGTACCCTGTCGACCCACAAGTACGTAAGGCACCCCGTTACGTAATGACTATTTCTGGAGCCGGAACATCTGCACCCCGTTATGTAATGTCTACACCACCGGCACCACCGGCACCACCCGCACCACCTGCACCGCCAGCACCACCTGCCCCACCATCTCCCACTGTCGAGGAATTGACAAGGGAGGTGGAGATCCTCCAAGCTCGAATTACTGAGCTCGAGGAGCAGTTGGCTCAGGTTTTAGACATCCTACACCCACCTTCACCGTAGGACCTTTTGTATTAGATTTCATGATGTAATCTAGTTGTAGTTTTATGTTTCACTTATGTATTGTACGGACTTATTCAGATGTATGAAACTTATTATTATTAATGGAACTTTGTGTTATTTAATTCTTGCACGATGTTTTATTTACATTACTGTACGATGATTCTGTGGTATTTGTACCTAGATGCGTTATTTAATAACATATGATGTTTTGATTCCATGTTGGTTACTATATACTGTATTATTATATATTGAATGCTGGATTTTGACTTGAGTCAAAATTTTTGTTTAGAACACCATGGCTAACGGTCGATCCACACCTACTGCTGCTCAAATTGAAGAGATGATCCAAGAACGTGTAGCCGCAGCCATTACGAAAATGCAACCCCAAGCTCCACCGCCACCACCACCACCACCGGTTATTCAGCCCATTCGAAATGGGTGTACTTACAAGGAATTCCAGAGCTGTAAACCACATAACTTCAGCGGCACTGAGGGACCGGTTGGTCTCACCAGATGGTTCGAGAAACTTGAATCAGTATTCCGAGTTAGCAACTGTTCGGAGGACAGCAAAACCAAATTTGCTTCTTGCACGCTATCTGACGGCGCGCTCACGTGGTGGAACACAATGGCACAGGCACAAGGCATTAATGAGGCGTATGCTACGCCATGGGAGGAATTTAAGTGTGCCATGATTAAGGAGTATTGTCCGAGAACCGAAATCCAAAAGATGGAAATGGAATTCATGCAGTTAAAGGCCGTTGGGAACGACCTTGATAGTTACAACAGGAGATTTTTGGAACTAGCCCTGATGTGTCCGACAATGGTCACCCCAGAATTCAAGCGAATGGAGAGATACTTCTGGGGACTCCCTAAGAGCATTAAGGGAAACATCACCTCATCCAAACCACCAAATGTCCCAGAAGCGATGCGCATGGCTCATACTTTAACGAATCAAATAACCATCGATGAACCGGAGAAAACTAAGACTGAAGCGGGTACTAGTGAGAAGCACAAATGGGATAACCACAACAACAACAACAACAACAACAGGGGAAGAAACTATGAACAGAACCCGGCGAAACGACATGAGGGTTTCAGAGGAAACAACAACGGTGGAAACCCCAACCCCAACAACAACACCAACTCCAACCCGAACTACAAAGGAACTTTACCACAATGCAAGCGGTGCTACAAGCACCATACTGGGTATTGCAATGTTGTCTGCGAGAAGTGCCAACGGTCTGGGCATGTTGGAAAAGACTGCAAGGTCACCACTTTGAATGGGAAGCCGAACACCAACGGGCCAAAGAAGTGTTACGAATGCGGGCAGACGGGCCATTTCAGAAATGCATGCCCAAACAAGCGAAAATATGGCGGACCACCGCGCACTAGAGCTTTCAATGTTAATGCAAGGGACGCACGCGAAAACCCCGACTTGGTGACAGGTATATTCAAAATCAACAATATTTTAGCTTCTGTCTTGTTTGATACTGGTGCGGATAGAAGTTATGTATGTAGACATTTTTGCGATAAGATTAATTGGTCATTAGTCCCGTTAAAAGAGAGTATGCTTGTCGAGGTCGCCAATGGAAAACTTGAGAAAGTTGACCATATTAGTCGAGGAGCTATCATCAACATAGCTGGTGCAGATTTCGAAATCAATTTGATACCCATCAAACTAGGAAGTTTTGACGTGATAGTCGGTATGGATTGTTTGAGCAAGATAAAGGCTGATATTATTTGTGGAGATAAAGCTCTTCGTATACCACAAGGAGACGGTGAACCACTGGTTATCTACGGAGAGAGATGTACCTCGAAGTTGAACCTCATTAGTTGCGTGAAAGTGCAAAAGATTATGAAGAAGGGACGTCTTGCTATCCTAGCGCATGTGAAAACGGTAGAAACTGAGGTGAAGAATGTGAACGATGTTCGAATAGTAAACGAATTTTCTGATGTCTTCCCTGAAGAATTGCCTGGATTACCACCGCCGAGAGCAGTAGAGTTTCAAATCGATTTAGTGCCAGGAGCTGCACCTGTAGCTCGCGCACCTTATAGACTCGCACCTTCCGAGATGCAAGAATTACAAAGCCAACTACAATAACTACTTGACCGTGGATTTATCCAACCAAGTTTCTCGCCTTGGGGTGCACCTGTGTTGTTTGTGAAGAAGAAGGATGGATCCTTTCGTATGTGTATCGACTACTCTGAATTCAATAAATTGACAATCAAGAATCGGTATCCTCTACCCCGCATTGACCATTTTTTTGATCAACTACAAGGATCGAGCATTTACTCGAAGATCGATTTGCGATCCGGTTATCACCAGTTGAGGGTGAAGAAAAGTGACGTGATGAAAACTGCATTCAGAACCCGTTATGGTCATTATGAGTTTCTCGTGATGCCATTCGGATTGACCAACGCACCTGCCGTGTTCATGGACCTTATGAATCGTGTCTGCAAGCCGTACTTGGATAAGTTTGTTATCATCTTCATAGATGATATCCTCATCTACTCTAAGAGCGAAGAAGAGCATGAGCAACACCTCCGACTAGTACTTGAACTCTTGAGACAAGAGCAACTTTACGCCAAATTCTCCAAGTGTGAATTTTGGTTGAAGGAAGTACAATTTCTGGGTCATGTTGTGAGCGACCAGGGTATCAAAGTCGATCCCACCAAGATTGAAGCTATCAGCAAGTGGGAGACCCCCACTACTCCGACACATATTCGCCAATTTCTAGGTCTTGCTGGCTACTACCGAAGGTTCATTGAAGGATTTTCTCTGATTGGGCGTCCTTTGACCACGCTGACTCACAAGGGCAAGAAGTTCATTTGGGAACCCGCACACGAATCAGCATTTCAAACTTTGAAGAAGAAGTTAACCACCGCACCTATCCTATCACTTCCTGAGGGCAGTGACGACTTTGTTGTTTATTGTGATGCATCGAAGAGTGGTTTTGGTTGTGTACTGATGCAACGATCAAAAGTTATTGCCTATGCCTCCTGCCAATTGAAGATTCACGAGCGGAACTACACTACTCACGATCTTGAACTTGGAGCCGTTGTCTTTGCGCTTAAATTGTGGAGACACTATTTGTATGGAACTAAGAGCACTATCTTCACCGATCACAAGAGTCTCCAACACATCTTCGATCAGAAGCAATTGAATATGAGACAATGTCGATGGATCGATACGCTCAACGACTACGATTGTGAACTACGTTATCATCCTGGCAAGGCCAATGTTGTAGCTGACGCTTTAAGCCGAAAGGAGAGGACGGCACCTCTTCGTGTTAGGGCTCTGAACATCACCATTCATTCGAACCTCAACAGCCAGATCAGAGTAGCCCAAGATGAGGCTCTCAAGGAGGAGAATATATCTCACGAACATTTGAACATACTTGTCTCTCGATTCAAGGTTAGGGAGTCTGGACTCCGATGTTATGCCAGAAGAATTTGGGTACCTTGTTATGGAGATCTACGGAACCTTATACTTGATGAAGCACACAAATCGAGATATTCGATTCATCCTGGAGCGGGCAAGATGTACCACAACCTTAAAGAACAGTAATGGTGGCCGAATCTTAAGAAGGACGTTGCGACTTATGTTGGTAAGTGTTTGACTTGCTCGAAGGTTAAAGCCGAGCATCAGAGACCTTCTGGATTACTTCAACAGCCGGAGATCCCATAATGGAAGTGGGAAAGGATCACAATGGATTTCATTACTAAGCTACCGAAGACGGTGGGTGGTGTTATGCGAGGTGTATATGAAATAGCTTATATTTTACTAGAAAAAACTATTAAATACTATACAATTTTACACAAGATATTTATTTATTTATAGAATGGATATACTTAAATCTTGCTACAACACTTATAAGCAGTGTACCTAATCGTACAGTAGTGTAGTTTTTAGTAAGTCCGGTTCGTTCCACAGGGAAATCTTTAAACAAAGCTTAACGCTATATTAGTTTTAATTTATAAAAATACAAATATATATATAAGTAATATTATTATTATAAAAGGGGGGTTTTACCGTTTAATGACCGGTTTGTCGATTTTAAAACTTTAGTCGCAGTTAAAACCGAATCTAAAATATTAAATAAATAAAAGACTTAATTTAAAGCGTAAAGTAAATAACGATAATGAAATTACAATAAATAAAAGTGCGATGAAATAAAATTGCGATAATTAAAAAGTGCGATAATTAAAAGTGCAATTAAATACAATAACAATAAATAAAAGTGCAATAATTAGAAGTGCAATTAAATATGAAAATAAAGGAATTATGCTTATTTAAACTTCCGTAATCATGATGTTTGACGTGTTGATTTTTAGTTTTATGCCCATTGGTTAATTGTCCTTTGTCCTGGATTATTTAATATGACCGTCTGGTTTTTGTCCATAACAGTCCATCAGTCATAAATATAAAGTGCGAGTGTCCTCGTCAAATTATCCTTATACCCGAAGTCAAATATTCCAACTAATTGGGGACTTAAACTGTAACAAGGTCTTAATACTTTGTTTAATAATTACACCAAGATATCGACTGCGTGTAACCCCAGGTTTTAATACTTTGTTATCAATTATGCCAAGTGTCCTTGTACATAATGTCACCCCTGTTTTAATAATTCCATAGACTATTAATCCATTCCCGTGTCCGGTTAAATGAACGATTATTCGTACATATAAATATCCCGCCCATCGTGTCCAATTGAGTGTATATGGTTATTTATAGGTACGTCTAATTATAAATCTTTATATTAAAATTAACAAACTATCATTTAGTTAAACAAATATAAAGCCCATTAATAGCCCATAGTCTAATTTTCACAAGTGTCGTTCTTTTGTCCAAACCCCAATTATGGTACAAAGCCCAATTACCCAATTTTAGTATTTTTAGCCCAACATCATGATTACTTCGGCTTAAATAAGCATAATAATAATTTAGCTACGAGACATTAAATTAAAAAGGTTGAACATAACTTACAATGATTAAAAATAGCGTAGCGTTACACGAACAGAATTTCAACTTACACCCTTACAACATTCGCTAACATACCCTTATTATTAGAATTAAAATTAAAATTAAAATTAAAATTAAAATTAAAATTAAAATTATAAATATACATATAATACGTTTAGATAGAGAGATTGTTATATGATGGATTATAATGAACCAAACACGTGAATTTATAGGGCTGTGGCCAGAAAAAGGGCCTCATGCGATCGCATGAGCTTTGCCCTTCAAGGCCATGCGATCGCATGGCCACCTGGGGAGGCTCACATGTGGTTGTTTTCTTCTACCGACGGTTTATTAATATATTATATAATATATAAATAATTATAAGAATTATTTAAATATTATATTATATTTATGTGCATAGTTGACTTGTAAATTTTAGTCCGTTGCATCGAGCGTTGAGAGTTGACTCTGGTCCCGGTTCCGGATTTTTGAACGTCCTTGCGTATAATTTAATATCTTGTACTTTGCGTTTTGCTTCTTGTACTCTTGTAATTTTGAGACGTTTCTTATCAATAATTGGAACCACTTTGATTGTATTTTGTACTTTTGAGCTTTTTGGTCGTTTGCGTCTTCAATTCGTCGAATCTGTCTTTTGTCTTCACCTTTTATTATTTAAACGAATATCACTTGTAAATAGAACAATTGCAACTAAAAGCTTGTCTTTCTTGAGGGATAATGCTATGAAATATATGTTCGTTTTTAGCATTATCAAATATTCTCACACTTGAGTGTTGCTTGTCCTCAAGCAATATAGTCTTGAAATATACTAGAATCACTTCTTTATTCTTCACACTTTGTACATCAGTGATTTCATTACGGCGGTATAAACAATGGTAGTAACGATGTGGTTTACAGTCTCACATGACTATAAAAGTTTAGATCCATTAAGGAAATTGGATCTTTATGAAAACATTTGATCTTTTGAAAATTAAATCTAGCTTTTACCCTAGATAAGTTTTCCGGGATAACCCTTCACCGGTGTTTGCAAATTCTTTTTGTGGGTTTGGTGGGTTTCAGATTTGAAAATTTTAGCTCAAAACTTGTGGTTTTGTGTCACCCACTTGCTAACCTTGTATTGGGAAAGCAACACGACCAGTATACTTGCTCTGTATATTACCTTTCGGTAAACTACCGTCCAGTTGTAAAGGAAAGCGTTGAACAAGCAACTTTTAAGGCAATGTCCCCTGACATGCTTTTAATTATGGTCTATAACGTGTCGGACGCAATTACTATCCTTTGTAGGAGCAATAGTAAAGCTCACCCTTAAAATTTTTCAGTCTGGCACAAGGTCCTGTCTTTGACCATGCTATTGTTGGGATTTAACAAGTTCCATTATACATAAAACCATTTATCAATCAATTAAAAAAAGCGGAAGCATGTAATTACCATTAGAACATGTTATGACTTTAACCAATTTAAAGTTAAATCCCAATTAGGATCAAGTTGTGAAACATGCTTACAAACTACAAGCAAGATAAGAGATTATACCTACTCCAAGCTTGTTGATAAGTGATGAAGATGATGATGATGAATGGAGCTCCAAAACAATGAAACCTCAAGTTGTTATACCCCAAACTTGTGCACCAACACCCTAGCTTTTGGTTAGGATTTACTTTACACTTGAAATGAGCTTTAAAAACTTGAAAATGAATCCCCTTTGGCACCCTCAAAGGCCACGGCCAACAGCTCTCTTTTGAGCAGAATTTTCAAGTTGTTTTTGATGTGTAATGTGATGTGTCTCTCTCTTTGGTCAAGGAGCATGCATGTATATGGAATGGGAATTGTATTTGACCAAGATGGAATCTTTAGCATGCTACATCCAATTCCAAGGCCACTCCCATCATTTTATAAAATAATACTTGACATATTTTATAAACTTGCATCTTTTATAAATTTGTTTAGTAAAATTAAATTTTATAAAACAAATTTTACAAACTTGCATTTTATAAATTATGTTACATTATTTATAAAACTAATAAAATTCCATACCATTTGTTATGTATACTTTATTTTATAAAACCAATTTATAAAATGCAACATAACATAATTAATTATTTAACCTATAAATAATTAAATCCATATTATATAAATTATTCCATAATTTATATATATATATATATACACATCAAGTAATATTTAAGAAAACCATTTTTCTTAAAGTTCAAGTGTCACGTATTTAATCAACGAACCAATCGTTAAGATCAAAATACAATTAAGGTGTCGGTAAGCTTGTTATTGGGTATGACCCGACTTGGATCAAAACATATTAGCCACGTTAATTTAATATGTCTCTCGGGCATATGAAATACCTTCAATCTCCCACTTGCACGAGAAACATAAGAAATTAATGCAAGTGATGGATACAGCCTAACACACCGTCCATCACCCCTAATATGTTATGACTTTGTGCCATTCAATAACATCATCCCTTTCGAGTTCCCATCTCGAATATGATTAGGTGAATCTTTCATTATTTCCTTTCGTCCTAGATGTCATGTTAAATCCAGGAGATACAGAGTGATCACTCTCTTATAGATTTAACTTTTCAGGCCTTAGACATCTGACTCTCAACGAATAAGAGGGACAAATTCCATCTTGACTACATACGTCCTAGATATACACTTTGTAATATACCTGAGTTCTTCCTTATGTACTACCATATTTCAGAATAGCGAAGGAAAGAATCAAGGCACAATACTTGGTGAATATCCGAACCCAATATGTATCTCAGGTCAGAGGATACAATGATATTCGCCTTTACTCAAGATTACATGTGATCAACCACAAAGGCTCTATACAGTAATTCTTGAGAGCGGGTCTTCCAATATTTGTTTCCCACAAATATCTATGAACCTTGGTCGCAACCTTGCCCCACATTCACCATTTGAATGCTAACCAATCCAAGTTCATAATAGTCTAGACCTCACACTTGTTCCCACAAATGTGATCAACTACGGGATTCAGAATAATAGTTTATTCTTGGATAAAATATGCAAAATTTGAACATGACTCATAAATAAATTAATACCATAATTATATTAATGAGTTTGAACTAATTCGTTCCAATACAATACATAAAATAGATCAATTCCAATCACTAGAATACCGAAGCCCTAATGCACAAACATGTCCCTCATGCTTTGGCCCATGTAAAAGCTTCGTGAGTGGATCCGCAACATTTTGATCTGTGTGAACTTTGTGAATACATATCTTTCCCTTTTCAACCTCATCCCTGATGTAGTTGAATCTCCGCTCAATGTGACGAGTCTTTTGATGAGCACGAGGTTCCTTGATTTGAGCAATCGCACCCTCGTTGTCACAAAAGATCTCAAGAGGGTCCTGAATGGAAGGGACCACTCCTAAGTCGTCGATGAATTTCTTCATCCATGCAGCTTCCTGAGCTGCCAGTGAGGCGGCAATGTACTCCGACTCTGTAGTGGATAACGCAACAACCTCCTGTTTCGAACTCTTCCAAGAGACCGCACCACCATTTAACATGAAGACATAACCGGATTGTGATCGAGAGTCATCTCGATCAGTTTGGAAACTCGCATCCACGTAACCTTTTACAGCGAGTTCCTCCTCACCAGACCCATATATTAGAAACATATCCTTAGTCCTCCTAAGGTATTTCAATATGCTTTTAACAGCAATCCAATGACTATTTCCTGGGTTATTCTGGTATCTACTTGTCAAGCTTAGAGCGCATGACACATCCGGTCTAGTACATATCATTGCATACATGATAGACCCAATAGCAGATGCGTATGGGACTTTCTTCATTCTCTCTTGTTCATCTTTCGTGGTAGGACACTGAGATGAACTGAGAACGGTTCCTTTTTGAATAGGTACCAAACCTCTCTTAGAGTTTTCCATCTTGAACCTTTTCAAGATTTTATCAATGTATGTACTTTGACTTAAACCTATCAATCTCTTGGATCTATTCCTATAGATCCCTATCCCCAATATGTATTGTGCATCTCCAAGATCCTTAATGGAGAAGCAACTCTTCAGCCAAGTTTTGACTCCTTGCATTGTGGTAATATCATTCCCAAATAATAATATATCATCCACATATAGTACAAGGAACATGATAGTGCTCCCACTAGCTTTCTTATATACACAAGCTTCATCACCATTTTTAATGAAGCCAAATTTCTCGGCTTCCTCATTAAAACGATGATTCCACATTCTAGATGCTTGTTTCAATCCGTAGATTGACTTCTTTAACTTGCATACACTTTTAGGATATTTTGGATCAACAAAACCTTCAGGCTGGACCATATAGACATCTTCCATAAGATATCCATTTAGGAAAGCGGTTTTGACATCCATTTGCCATATTTCATAGTCGTAGTGAGCAGCAATGGCAAATAATATCCTAATAGACTTTAGCATTGCCACAGGCGAGAAAGTTTCATCATAATCAACCCCTTGAGTTTGAGTGAAACCTTTTGCAACAAGTCTGGCTTTATATGTATCCAAGTTTCCATGTATGTCGGTTTTCATTTTGAAAAGCCATTTGCAATCAACTAGCTTAGAGCTAGGAGGTTGCTCAACAAGTTCCCACACTTGGTTTTCATACATGGATTGCATCTCAGCGTTCATGGCTTCCTGCCATTTATCTTTATCAATCCTTGATAAAGCATCTTGGTAGTTTGTTGGTTCATCCAAATCAACCGTATATCAACCATCTATGAGAAACCCATATCTCTCAGGAGGATTGCTAATCCTACCAGATCTACGAATGCCTTGTGTATTTTGATCATCCATTTGATCACTATCAATATTTTCATGTTGAGTGCCAGTGTCAACCAATTGTGTATCATCTACTTGATCTTGAACCTCTTCAAGATCTATCTTCCTTTCACTGTTTCCTTCCATTAGGAACTTAGTTTCAAGGAATTCCGCCTTCCGAGCAACAAATACATTCTGCTCGGATGGATCATAGAAATAGTATCCCATATCATCCTTGGGATATCCTATGAAGATACACTTCGTGGATCGAGCATTCAACTTATTAGGGACGTAACACTTAGGATAAGCTTCACATCCCCATACCTTTAAGTATGATAGAGATGGAGGTTTACCAAACCACATCTCGTGAGGAGTTCGTTCCACTTTCTTGGTTGGGGCCATATTTAAAATACGAGCCGCGGAGCTTAGACAATAACCCCAAAATGATAGAGGCAACGAGCTTCTTGCCATTATAGATCGAACCATATCCATTAGGGTTCGGTTCCTCCTTTCGGAAACTCCATTAAGTTGGGGTGTTCCGGGTGGAGTAAGTTGTGAGATAATCCCACAACTCCTAAGATGATTTTGGAAGGCATCGCTTAGGTATTCACCTCCTCTATCGGTACAAAGTACCTTAATTGTCCTATTGAGTTGATTTTGTACTTCGTTTTGATATTCTTTGAATGCTTCAAACGTTTCGTCCTTATGTCTTAATAAGTAGACATATCCGAAACGACTAAAGTCATCAATGAAAGTAACAAAGTATCTTTCACCATTCCTAGTCATGGGTTTAAAGGGTCCACATACATCCGAATGTATTAATCCCAATAAATCTTTAGCCCTTTCATGGGTCCCTTTGAAAGGTGCTTTAGTCATCTTGCCTTGTAAACAAGATTCACATACTTCAAACGAATCCATTTCATTTGATTTCAAAAGTCCATTCTTTTGAAGTGTATGTATTCGGTTCTTGTTTATGTGACCAAGGCGACAATGCCATAAGTAGGAATCACTCAAATCCCTTTTGAGTTTCTTGGTGCTTGTATGGTACATTGAGCTACTAGATGATGTGTCATCATGAACCAATTCATAAATTCCATTTGAAGGTGAAGCCTTGAAATAGAATACATTATCTAAATAAATATGGATATCGTCATTAACAAAATTAAGATTAAAACCACATTGTTTCAAACGGGAAATGGAAATAATGTTTCGACATAAATCGGGTGCATACAAAACATCTTTCAAAATAAGTTCCAAGCCACTTGGAAGTTTTAACACAAAGTCTCCTTGAGCCTTCACTTGCACTTTGGCTCCATTACCCATGTAGAGACTTGATGTTCCCGTTTGCTTGCTACTTCTTTTGAACCCCTGCAATGAATTGCAAATGTGAGTTCCACATCCAGTGTCTAATACCCATGTATTAGAAGAAGTAATACTAAGCTCTATATATACCATATATATATTACCTGAGGTTTGCCCTGCATCCCTCTTCTCCTTCAACTCCTTAAGATAGATCGGACAGTTTCGTTTCCAATGACCCATTTCACCGCAACCGAAACATGGGTCTTCCTTGGGGTTTGCCTTCTCGGCTACCTTTTGTTTCTTAGCCTTGTTGATGGTTGAGGTAACCATCTTTCCCTTCCCTTTGCCTTGATGGGCGGGTCCTTTTCTCTTAGCCACCTTTGGCTTAGAGGTCTTACTTTTGGACCCACCTTGATCGATTGCTAACACGGGTAAAGCCCTTTTACCCATGCTAGTTTCCGCCGTTCTAAGCATACCGTGAAGCTCACCTATGCTCTTATCCATCCCATTCATATTGTAGTTAATTACAAATTGATCAAACCTTTTTGATAGGGAGTTAAGGATAAGATCGGTGGCTAACTCATTTGATATGTTCAAGTTAAGACGGTTAGCACGATCAATAAGGCTTTTCATCTTAAGTACATAAGATGAAACCGATTGGGTATCGTCCATACGACAAGCATGTAGCGCCCAAACCGTTTCGAAGCGCTCGACACGTGCTTGTTGGAGGAACATCTCCTTCAATTGCGTTATCATGTCGTATGCACTATGGTGCTCGAAATCCTTTTGGAGTTCGGGTATCATAGTCCCAAGCATTAAGCATGAGACTTGAAGGGAGTCGTGGCAATACTTATCGTAAGAGGCCATTGCCTCCACATCATTCTCATCCGGTTGATCGGGAATGGGGTCCTCAAGCACATACATTTTATCCTCTTGTTTGAGGACAATCCGAAGATTGCGGAACCAATCCATAAAGTTGGTATGGTTGAGTTTGTCTTTCTCTAAGAGAGACCTTAATGATAGGTGGTTTAGGTTAAGTGGTGCGTTTGGAATGTTGTTGTTATTATTGGCGGCCATCTACAAAATTAACAAAGTTCGTTTAAGTATCGATTTTAATTTAACATTCAATACCCTTTTAAATTTTAATTGACTTATTAAATATTAGAATCCAACGGTAAATCAAATTTCGGTTAGGTGACCTTTATCCCGTTATTTGATTTAGCTAGGTAGTCATTATATGACAATTGCAATCCTTTTGCAACTTCTAAGTTATGGGATCATGCAATCCTTTTGCATGGCATATTTATTCCATCAACGCCTATTTGTTCATCATGCTTCGGTGACCCTAAGTTCATGATTCCCAAATCAAGTCGTCCTACTTGTGTAAACATGTAGACTTAACATACAAGTGGTTAGGTGACTGATGTCGAACGAGGTGTATATAAAATAGCTTATATTTTACGCAGAAAAATACTATTAAATACGATACAATTTTACACAAGATATTTATTTATTTATAGAATGGATATACTTAAACCTTGCTACAACACTTATAGGCAGTGTACCTAATCGTACAGTAGTGTAGTTTTTAGTAAGTCCGGTTCGTTCCACAGGGAGATCTTTAAGCAAAGCTCAACGCTATATTAGTTTAATTTTATAAAAATACAAATATATATATAAGTAATATTATTATTATAAAGGGGGGTTTTTACCGTTTAATGACCGGTTTGTCGATTTTAAAACTTTAGTCGCAGTTAAAACCTAATGTAAAATATAAAATAAATACAAGACTTTAAATTAAAGCGTAAAGTAAATAACGATAATGAAATTGCGAATAATAAAAATGCGATAAAATTAAATTGCGATAATTAAAAGTACGATAATTAAAAGTGCGATTAAATAACAATAAAAGTGCGATAATTAGAAGTGCAATTAAATATAAAATAAAGGAAATTAAATATGAAATAAAAGAATTATGCTTATTTAAACTTCCGTAATCATGATGTTTGACGTGTTGATTTTAGTTTTATGCCCATGGGTTAATTGTCCTTTGTCCTGAATTATTCAATATGTCCGTCTGGTTTTTGTCCATAACAGTCCATCAGTCATAAATATAAATTGCAAGTGTCCTTGTCAAATTATTATTATACCCGAAGATAAATATTCCAACTAATTGGGGATTCGAATTGTAACAAGGTTTTAATACTTTGTTTAATGAATACACCAGGTTATCGACTGCGTGTAAACCAAGGTTTTACTACTTTGTTAACAATTACACCAATTACCCTTGAATGTAATTTCACCCCTGTTTTAATTATTCTAGTGGCTTTTAATCCATTCCCGTGTCCGGTTAAATGAACGATTATTCGTACATATAAATACCCCGCCCATCGTGTCCGATCGAGTTTATATGGTAATTTATAGGGACGCCCAATTGTAAATCTTTATATTAACATTAACAAACTTTCATTTAGTTAAACAAATATAAAGCCCATTAATAGCCCATAGCCTAGTTTCCACAAGTGTCGTTCTTTTGTCCAAACCCCAATTATGGTACAAAGTCCAATTACCCAATTTTAGTAATTAGCCCAACATCATGATTACTTCGTTTTAAACAAGCATAATAATAACTTAGCTACGAGACATTAATATAAAAAGGTTGAACATAACTTACAATGATTAAAAATAGCGTAGCGTTACACGGACAGAATTTCGACTTACACCCTTACAACATTCGCTAACATACCCTTATTATTAGAATTAAAATTAAAATATAAATTATAAATATAAATATATATTACTTCGTATGAAGAGAAGAAAAAAATTATTTTAAAACTCGTCAGAAAACTGGCTATTTATAGGACCTGACCAGAAATCTCACACCATGCGACTCGCATGGTTTTGTGCTTCTGGCCATGCGAGTCGCATGGCCACCCTGGATTCAGCCAACTACTTTTGTTTTCTTCTTGCCGACGTAATATAATAATAATAATATATATAATATATAATTATATATAATTATATATATATTATATTATATTCTTGTGCATAGTAGACTAGATATTTTTGGTCCGTTGCGTCGGGCGTTTCTTCTTGGCTCAGGTCCCGGTTCCGGATTTTCGGACGTCCTCGCGTATTATTTTAAATCGCGTACTTTGCGTTCCGCAACTTGTACTCTTGTCATTTTGAGACGTTCCTCATCAATATTTTGAACCTTTTTAGTTGTATCTTGTACTTTATAGCTCTTTGGACCTTTTTGTCTACAATTTGTCGAATCTGTCTTTTGTCTTCACCTTTTATTATTTAAACGAATATCACTTATAAATAGAACAATTGCAACTAAAAGCTTGTCTTTCTTGAGGAATAATGCTATGAAATATATGTTCGTTTTTAGCATTATCAAATATTCCCACACTTGAGCGTTGCTTGTCCTCAAGCAATATTGTCTTGAAATACTAGAATCACTTCTTTATTCTTCACACTTTGTACATCAGTGATTTCTATACGGCGGTATAAACAATGGTAGTAACGATATGGTTTACAGTCTCACATGACTATAAAAATTTAGATCCATTAAGGAAATTGGATCTTTATGAAAACATTTGATCTTTTGAAAATTAAATCTAGTTTTTCCCCTAGATAAGTTTTCCGGAATAACCCTTTACCGGTGTTTGCAAAATATTTTTGTGGGTTTGGTGGGTTTCAGATTTGAAAATTTTAGCTCAAAACTTGCGGTTTTGTGTCACCCACTTGCTAACCTTGTATTTGGAAAGCAACACGTCCAGTTTACTTGTTCCGTATATTACCTTTCGGCAAACTACCGTCCGGTTGTAAAGGAAAGCGTTGAACAAGCAACTGTTAAGGCAATGTCCCGTGACATGCTTTTGATTATGGTTTATAATGTGTCGGACGCAATTACTATCCTTGGTAGGAGCAATAGTAAAGCTCACCCTTATAATTTTTCGGTCTGGCACAAGGTCCTGTCTTTGACCATGTTATGCAACCACCGTTCTTACGGTTGACACCCGATTTAGTTCAGGTGACCTAATGAATTCCAGGTGAATTCCTAGGATTTTACGTTCAATGGTAATGAACGCATTGAAAATAGGGTTTTCAGAAAACAAATCGGTTTGTATTTTTATCAAAATATTTTCTCGTTCAAGCTCGAGTTTAGATATCATTGAATTCCATGAGTTTGAATTCTCAATCTTTAAGGTCAATCTCTAGGATTGAGTAATATCAGTCTTAAAAGCTGATTTTTAATCTTTAAGGAGATTATCCTTTCTGGGGATCTGATTCATTAGTCTTATCCAGCTAATTTGCACGGTGCCTCCCTATTGTACGAGATAAATCCTTCTCATGGTTAGGATAAATCTGACCACTTGGCGACCCTGTTTAATGCTGAGGTTCGTGGATTTCCAGCCGATTTTAGAGATGACTTTTCTAGATTTTTCGTCAACCTACAGCTGGTCTGGACGACAACTTCATGACCTAAATCAAGAAGCGCGTTTCTTTTTCGGAAGACTTTACTTCCTTTTAATGATGGAATTGATTCATCGTGTAGATCCATCTCTTCTTTTCTTTCATCGGGTAAAACAGTTTAGTTTAGTCCAAAGCAAAAGTATTTTCAGTTATTTGTTACAAATATATGTGACATATGTTTAAAATAACTTGGTAAATTTTCCCACACTTGGCTTTTTATTTTTCTTTTTATCGTCCTCTATTCCATTTTAAATGAATTTTAACATTTTAGTTTGTTTCTCAATTTATGTCCTTTCCGGGGTAACAATAATTTCGGTGTTAAAACCTAGTTTTATCGTTCATAAATATGTATAAACATGATTTTGAATTCATTTATTTGAAAATTTTGAAAAATTTTACTAGAATTGGGTAGTCAGTATATAAGACCAGGGCTGTTCTTTATTATCAGAGAGCACTAGATTCTAATACAACTACTGCTTTACTAGTATTTTTAATGGTAACCAAGTGTTTAATATAAAAATTTTAAAATCCGAAAGAATTTAATCCCTTCCCACACTTAAGATCTTGCAATGCCCTCATTTGCAAGAAATCAGTAACAATTTAAATTATTGAGGGTGATTTGTGTGAAAATGATTAAATTTTTACCAAAGTTTCCAAATATATTGGCGTTTGTTTGCTGAATGATAAATGGTGCACGTCATTTGTTCATTCCGTCTTGTTGTTATTTCACATACATTTTGCATCATTGTCGTCAAAATTACTTGCTTTTGCTGAACTTAATGCCAGTCTTTGAAAACCCGTTGTTTTACCCTGTTTTGTGCATAAAAGAGAATACATACAATACAAATATAATCATACATGCAATTTGAAATGGAACTTTGGCATCCCACTTTCGAACTATAAGAAAAATATTAGTACACAATAATAATAAAATATCAAACATTACATAAATATAATAAAATGTTAAGTTTTTAAAATAAAAATAGAAATTACCACTTATATCTACTGATCAGGAGGTGGGTTAGGAGGGAAATTAGGATATGGATCCCAATTCATGTTCGCGTCCGGGTTCCATGGCTGATTATAGGTGTACTGGTATGCTGCGTCATAATCATATGAATCATAGGGTGGTCTCATCTCTGGCTGATGTGCGGGATAGTATGCGGGTCGGGTCGGATAATACATCTCACCAGGCTGCAACTGGCTTATAATTTGGCGCTGATGATAATCCCATCGGTCATGCTCTCGTTGCCGGGAATGCTCGTAGTCATTCCGGCGTTGCCATGCCTCGTACTGCATATGCCTATCATAGTTCGTCATGTATTCATCCTCCATACGAATACCTAAATCAAGAGCAGTCTCCCGAACAACTCCTATAATGTTGTTCGCCTCCTCCATCTCGTCATCCGAACCTCTCTCTACCTGTCGCTGAGGTCCCTCGTATCGATATACCCGACCACGTCTCATCAATAATACCCTTGCACCGTGATAAAGGTTTGAACTTATAGTTTCACCTCCGTCCTCTATTTCGTTCATTGGACCCCCTTGGTGCTTATCTACACCTAAATACTCTCCAATGAGAGTAATGAAAATACCACCACCTATAATACTCCCCGATTTCATCCCCGAAACTACATTAGCGAGATAATAACCAACACAATAGGGAATGTTAACGAAACTCCTCGGGTCTCTAATACACTTAAGGTAGAACAAATCGTTTACGGTCAATTTCTCCTTATTCCTACCCCTTTGTGTAATTGTGTTTGCTAAGAATCTATGAATCACCCGGAGTTCAGCTCTGTCTATATCTAAGTATGTATGATTTCCACTGGCGTGAAATTCATTAAAGTGTGACATACGCCTCCAGACAGCGTTAACATCAAATTCCCTATCTACCCTTTCTCCTTGGGCAATCAGGCTATTACAGTCGGGGCTCAAAAGTTCAGCAGGGGTGTAAATCTGTAAGGCCCTGGCTAAATCTATCATGGACATTCTGTACATGCGTCCACCTAACAGAAATCTAATAAAGCTTCTATCATCTATCCTCCTAACATCACTGTTTAACTTAATAGTACTAAGTAATTCTATACACCATTCCCTATATATGGTTCTACGAATGGAAAATAGGCGCATCCAATCGTTAAACTGAGAATTACCATACCTTTGCACCAATAATTGCCGAATCGGTTCGGCAAGGTCAACTGTTTCCAAAGGTACCCAGTCAATTGCCCTTGGCATTTCAACAACCTTAAAGTAGAGAATGTGCATGTTCTTTTGATAATCTGGATACTCTATCCAACATCTATCAAATCTCAGATTTGGGTGTAACTGATCTTCATTAATGTCTAAACTCAGAATCCTTTGATGTGGAGCGAATTGACGAAACTGATTCACGAATAATTGATCTTGATCGTGATAAGGAATATGTTGCTCCTCCTGTTCTTCTTCTTCTTGTTGCATATGTTGTTCCTGTTCATGAAACATTTCCGGTTCCGGCTCTGGTTGCCTGGACGATGATGCTCCTGAACCTCCAGTATCGGCTTTCTGCAAAACACATTAAACACAAAATTTGTGTATCCAAATATGCATTAGTGTTAGCAAAATAATAACTTGAAACAATTATGATGACCTGTTCAATTCATAACACATTTTATACACATTTTCTTAACAATAACAATTCTACACTTTTACATACGAAAATGTGTATAATGTTTTATCACATTTAAACTCTTAAACATGTCAACAATAATTATTATAACAATTAAACACTTGTTACATTGCATTCAAATCAAACTAGTGCTCATTTTCATATTTTTGTCAAGTCTATACTTTGTCAAATAAGCATATACGAAAAATGTACATCAAGTTCATAAGCATTTATCTTAAATAACATGCCAAAATAATCACTACTCGCAATGAAACAAGTTTCAAATGGCCTTTATATCAAATTATCCAAGTTCATGAATTTTTAGACTTAAAAAGTCTACTTTAATTCTCAAAAACATGTTTAGGCTCAAAGTTTGGATTAATTAACTACCTAAACATGTTACACTACTTAATTTAGCAACAATTCATGACAAAAATCGGCCATAACCTGTTTATATCAAAAAGCCCCAAATTGCTCAAGAACACAAACCCTAGATTCTTAAAAATTTGAAGTTTTTAGCTTCAATTCATGTTAAATAGCTTCTATCTAGGATATACATGCATAATTTAACAACAATTTAGCTCTAATTACACCTAAATTTAACAAAATCAAAATATAAATTTTCTAGCTCAAGAACACAAAAATTCGAATTTAAAGAGATTAGGGGTGAAATCTTTACCTTTCTCCTGAAGGGGTTGAGACTACTGAATCTAGGCATGATTATTGTGAAGTTTTGCAAGAAATTTGGTGAAAAATGGCGGATTTTTGAGAGGATTTGGGAGAGTTTTCGTGTATATGTGTGTGTGTTGTGAAAGAAGCAGAACTCGGCTGCTTTTTGATCCTGTCCAGTTTTTAACAGCCATGCGAGTCGCATGGCTTAAGCCTTTCCCCCATGCGACTCGCATGGGGGTATTTTCCAGAATTTTTTTTTTTTTTTTTTTTTTTTTTTTTTTTTTTTTTTTTTTTTATATATAAACCTTATACTTTTAAAACATATAATTAAATAAAATTTTAAAAATTTTGTTTCTTTTTAAGACGAAGTCGTTTCGGGACGATGCCCTAGTCCGTCCCTCGACAAAATTTTAAAATTTGTCTTTTTGTAGCGATTGTTTTAAAAGCTAAGATTTTTGGGTTTTTTAATGTTTTTGGCATACTTTAAATCAATAAGATTAAAAATAATGATAATAAAAGTTCTCGTCCCTCCCTCGGGTAAAGCAATTTCGGTTCAAAGACCTAGTCTTCAACTTACGACGAATTTTAAAAATCATATTCTTAACTTAATGAGATAAAGTAAATTTTTGTTTTTAAATTCACACAACTTAAATATAAAATTCAAAATTAAAAAAATTAAAAATTAAAAATTCACACCAAACTTAAAATTTGAAATGCATAAAATTAAAATTCATATTTTAAAAATTAAAAATTCACACCAAACTTAATT
Source organism: Rutidosis leptorrhynchoides (assembly GCF_046630445.1). NCBI lineage: Eukaryota > Viridiplantae > Streptophyta > Magnoliopsida > Asterales > Asteraceae > Rutidosis > Rutidosis leptorrhynchoides. The sequence goes on along the minus strand of NC_092338.1, from coordinate 344,242,229 downwards.
TAAAAATTCATAAATTCATATCAAACTTATATTAATTTTTCAAATATTTATAATTTAAATATATTGTTTTTACAAAGTTTACAATATTAATTTAAGATTTAAATATTAATTTTTAAAAATATGGTAAAAATAAAATTAAAAATCTTTTTGTCTTTTTATCCCACTTTAATCAATCAAATATTATCAAAAATATGCGCCCCTCTTTTCGGTAAAGTAATTTCGGTTCCAAAACCTAATTTAACTCATGACGAATTTTTGAAATATTTTGGGTTGATTGATTAAAGATATTTATACCTTAAGAATAAACGTTAAATTTCGCAGTGATGTAATAAATTTTTGAATGATATCAATAATTTCGGTCGCCAAACCTAATTTTATTTAATACCAATTTAATACTTTTTAGCGAACAAATTAGCGTTTATTATCAAAAGGTTAAAAAATAAAAATAAAAATAAAAACAAAACTGTACAGACATACCTGTGAAATAGATTTCTTAGTTATATGATCTATTATATTCATAAGATAGTCGGTTTAATTGGTCTTCCATGGCTGCATAGGCGTAACCTCTAGCATTCATTGTCTTTTCTTCTAAACATATGAACGGTCCGTCTCTGCATAAAGTAACAAATTCGGTATTTGAATAGGTTTGATTATTTGAACATTTACCTCCATGTGACCATTTTCCGCATTTGTGACATTTTTCTAGGTGTCGTGCTCTTCTTTTCGCTGCGGATTTTGATTTTCCTTTACCAAATTGTAACTTATTATCTTCGCATCTGGATCCTTTTCTAACTCCGTCCATTCTTTCTCTGATTACTGATACTAATTCACTTAGTAGTATGTCATTATTTCTTTTAGTGATCAAAGCGTGTAGCATTAGACCATGGTTTAGTTCACAGGCAGTCTTCATTTCGTAAAAACCTAAAAAAAATAAAAATTCAGAATGGGGGGAGAAGACTAGTTCTTTAGGGTCTGCTAGGGAAAGACCATACATGTTCCATTTTCGAGAACTACACGAAAACAGACAATCTAACTCTAACAGAAATACATATTATCCTTTAAAGACTTGATTCTCCCCACACTTAGTTAGCTGTGGTATCGAAATTGTGATTAACTTCGTTGTCGACTTCCATCGGACCCTGTATGTAATGTTTAACTCTGTGACCATTAACTTTAAATTCAATCCCATTTGAATTTATTAATTCTATCGTTCCGTATGGGAAAACTCTTTTGACTATGAATGGTCCAGACCATCTTGATTTCAATTTTCCAGGAAATAGCTTGAATCGTGAATTGAAAAGAAGAACTCTGTCTCCTTCTTTAAATTCTTTTGAACTTCTGATTCTTTTATCATGCCATTTCTTCGTTCTTTCTTTATAGATTAACGAATTTTCGTATGCTTCATGTCTTAATTCTTCTAATTCGTTTAGTTGACTTAATCGTAGACGTCCGGCTTCATGTAAATCAAGATTACATGTCTTCAAAGCCCAAAATGCTTTGTGTTCAATTTCTACTGGAAGATGACACGCTTTTCCATAAACAAGTCTAAAAGGTGTGGTTCCAATTGGAGTTTTGTAGGCTGTTCTAAAAGCCCAGAGTGCATCCTCCAATTTAATGGACCATTCCTTCGGATTTGATCCTACGGTTTTCTCTAGAATACGTTTTAAAGCTCGGTTTGTATTTTCAACTTGTCCACTTGTTTGTGGATGATATGCGGTGGAGATTTTATGAGTTACTCCATATCTTTTAAGAACTTTCTCAAGTTGATTATTACAAAAATGAGTTCCCCGATCACTTATTAAAGCTTTCGGTGTTCCAAACCTTGCAAAAAGACGTTTTAAAAAGTTGACTACAACTCGTGCATCGTTAGTTGGGAGAGCTTGTGCTTCTGCCCATTTAGATACATAATCAATGGCTACGAGTATATATAAATTATTATGAGATTTTGGAAATGGACCCATAAAGTCAATACCCCAAATGTCAAATACTTCACATACTTGGATGACATTTTGTGGCATTTCATCACGTTGACTTATTTTTCCGGCCCTTTGACATGCATCACAGGATTTGCAAAGAAGGTGTGCGTCTTTGTAAATTGTAGGCCAATAGAATCCAGCTTCATAAACTTTTCTTGCTGTTAGTTGAGGCCCATAATGCCCTCCTGTTGGTCCTGTGTGACAATGGTTTAATATTTTACTAGCTTCATCTCCAAATACACATCGGCGTATTATTCCATCGGGACAACTTTTAAACAGATGTGGATCTTCCCAGAAATAGTGTTTTATATCACTGAAGAATTTCTTTCGTCTTTGGTACGATAATCCTTTTTCAAGGAATCCACAAACTAAGTAGTTTGCATAGTCTGCAAACCATGGGATTTCTTTATAATCTATCTTCAATAGATATTCATCAGGAAAGTTGTCTTGTATGGCCGATTCATTCAGAACTTCTAATTCGGGATTTTCAAGACGAGAAAGATGATCAGCGGCGAGATTTTCTGCTCCCTTTTTATCTCGGATTTCAATATCAAACTCTTGTAAGAGTAAGATCCAACGGATTAATCTTGGTTTAGCATCTTGTTTTGAAAATAGGTATCTAAGAGCAGAATGGTCGGTATAGACCACCGTTTTTGCTAGAACGAGATATGATCGAAATTTGTCAAAAGCAAAGACAATAGCAAGGAGTTCTTTTTCAGTAGTTGTATAGTTCGTTTGTGCTCCTTGTAATGTCTTACTAGCATAATATATAGGTTGAAATCGTTTTTCAATCCTTTGTCCTAAAACGGCTCCCATTGCAAAATCACTTGCATCGCACATTAGTTCAAATGGTAGATTCCAATTTGGTGTTATCATGATCGGTGCATTAGTGAGTTTTTCTTTAAGAATATTAAAAGATTTGATACATTCATCTGAAAAGATGAATGGCGCATCCTTTTCTAGGAGTTTATTCATAGGAGTGGCAATTTTAGAAAAATCTTTTATGAAACGTCGGTAAAAACCGGCATGCCCTAGAAAACTCCTAACTCCTCTAACATTGGTGGGATGTGGAAGTTTAGCAATTACATCTATTTTAGCTCTATCCACTTCAATTCCTTCTTTTGAAATTTTATGTCCAAGAACGATGCCTTCTTTAACCATGAAATGGCATTTCTCCCAATTAAGTACTAGATTTGATTTTTCGCATCTAATTAGCATTCGTTCCAGATTAACTAGACATGATTTAAATGTATCACCGAAGACTGAAAAGTCATCCATGAATACTTCCATGCATTCTTCTATCATGTCGTGAAAAATTGCCATCATACACCTTTGAAAGGTTGCAGGGGCGTTACAAAGTCCAAATGGCATGCGTTTGTAAGCAAAAGTACCATAAGGGCACGTGAATGTGGTTTTCTCTTGGTCTTCGGGTGCTATTGGAATTTGAAAATATCCGGAAAATCCATCTAGAAAACAATAGTAACTATTTCCGGCTAATCTTTCCAACATTTGATCTATGAAAGGTAAAGGAAAGTGATCTTTTCTGGTGGCGTCATTTAATTTTCTATAATCAATACATACACGCCATCCTGTTACAGTCCTAGTAGGAATAAGCTCATTTTTCTCATTTGTGATGACAGTCATGCCACCCTTCTTAGGCACGCATTGAACTGGGCTTACCCATGGACTATCAGAAATTGGATATATCAAACCTGCATCTAGCAGTTTAATAATCTCTTTCTTAACTACATCTTGCATATTAGGATTTAGTCTTCGTTGGCGTTGCACATACGTTTTATGACCTTCTTCCATAAGGATTTTATGTGTGCAATACGAAGGACTTATTCCTTTAATATCATGAATCTTCCATGCAATGGCTGGTTTATGAGCTTTCAACACAGAAATGAGTTGTGATTTCTCATTTTCAGTAAGAGAAGACGATATTATTACAGGTAATTCAGATTCACCATGTAAATAAGCGTATTCCAAATGGTTTGGAAGCGGCTTTAACTCTAATTTCGGAGGTTCTTCTATCGATGATTTATATCGATATCTGTCTTCTTCTTTTAGCATTTGAATTTCTTCTGTTGTTGGTTCATATCCATTAGCTATAAGTGTAGCTAACATTTCAGCTTCATCAATTGGTTCATTTCCTTCTCCTAAAGAACATTCTCCTGTTCCTTGTAATTCTGGAAATTCTTCTAATAATTCTGCATGTGCATCTATAGTTTGAATATAATAACATGTATCATCTGCAGATTGTGGTTGTTGCATTGCTCTATCCACTGAAAAAGTAACACTCTCATCCTCTATACTTAGGGTCAGTTTCTTACCGAACACGTCTATCATTGCTTTAGCCGTGTTTAAGAATGGTCTTCCTAATATGAGAGGAACTTGAGAATCTTCTTCCATGTCCAAAACAACAAAATCTACTGGAAATACTAAAGTACCAACTTTAACTAGCATGTTCTCCATTATCCCTCTAGGATATTTTATTGATCTATCGGCTAGTTGTATGCTTATTCTGGTTGGTTTCAATTCTCCAAGGTCTAGTTTAGCGTATAGTGAATACGGCATTAGATTTATACTAGCACCTAAGTCTGCCAATGCTTCTATTGAACTAAGACTACCCAGAAAACATGGAATTGTGAAACTTCCTGGATCAGATAGTTTTTCTGGTATCTTATTCAACAGCACTGCTGAACAATTAGCATTCATAGTAACAGCCGAGAGTTCTTCCATTTTCCTTCTATTCGTGATTAGATCTTTCAAGAATTTAGCATACCTTGGCATTCCTGAAATTACGTCAATGAAAGGAAGATTTACATTTATCTGTTTAAACATATCCAAGAATTTGGATTGCTCGGCTTCAAGTTTCTCTTTCTTCATTTTACTCGGATAAGGAAGAGGTGGTTGGTATGGTTTAACATAAGGTTTATTCTTAACTGTGTTATCTTCATTAACCTTTTCAACTACCGGTTCTTTTTCCTTATCTTGATCAGGTTGTGGTTCTTGTGGAGTAGGAATAGTTTCATCAGAAGTTACAGGTATTTCAGGTGGTTTAAGTGTTGTACCACTTCTTGTGGTAATAGCTTTAGCTGTTTCATTCCGGGGGTTAGCATTTGTATCACTTGGTAGACTTCCCGGTTTTCTTTCACCTATTAACCTTGCTAGGTTACTTACTTCTTGTTCCAGATTTTGAATAGAAGCTTGTTGATTTCTAAATGCTTGAGCATTTTGTTCATTGGTTTGTTTCTGAGATGTGAAAAACTGCGTTTGAGTTTCAACTAGCTTCGTCATCATATCTTCTAAATTCGGCTTTTTATCTTCGGTTTGTTGTGGTGGTTTGTTTTGAAAATTCGGTCTTTGCTGATTGTAAGTATTATTGGATACTTGTTGATTGCTAGGACCTTGTTGGTTGTTGTATGGAATATTTCGGTTATAATTCTGGTTTTGATTGTAAATCGGTCTTAGCGGTTGATAATTATTCTGATAATTATTTCCAGGCCTTTGGTTTATGTATGAAATATTCTCTCTTTGTTCCATTGTTAATTCAATACTGAGACAATCTTTTGTCAAATGTGGTCCTCCACACTGCTCACAACTAATTCGTATAGCATGAATATCTTTAGTCATCTTTTCCATTCGTCTCTCGAAAGCATCTATCTTTGCGGAAATGGAATCTAAGTCATGGCTAGAATCGGCTCTAGCTGCTTTAGATGATCTAATGATATCTTTTTCTTGGTGCCACTCATGCGAGTGGGAAGCAGTATTATCAATAATTTTGTAAGCATCAGTTTCGGTTTTCTTCATAATAGAACCACCAGCTGCTATATCTATGTCTTTTCTTGTAGTGATGTCGCATCCTTGGTAGAATATTTGTACTATTTGACAGGTGTCTAAACCATGTTGCGGACATCCTCTTAACAACTTTCCATATCTTGTCCACGCCTCATATAGAGTTTCATTTGGTTTCTGTGTGAACGTAACAATTTCTGCTTGAAGTCTTACGGCTTTAGATGCAGGAAAGAATTGTTTAAGAAATTTGTCAATTAAAACATCCCATGTATCAATCGCCCCTTCGGGTAACGATTCCAACCAATCTTTGGCTTCTCCCTTTAAAGTCCAGGGAAATAACATGAGATATATCTGTTCATCCTCCACTTCTCGGATTTTAAATAGTGTGCAGATCCTATTAAAGGTACGTAGATGTTCATTTGGATCTTCCTTCGGCGCACCACTAAATTGGCATTGATTAGTCACCATGTGTAGAATTTGTCCTTTGATTTCATAATCTGGCGCATTAATGTCTGGATGAGTAATTGCGTGACCTTGGCCAGTGCGTTTAGCTCTCATTCGGTCTTCCATACTTAAAGGTTCCAGATTCTCCATAATTGAATTTGTTGAATCGGTATCACTAGATGATTCTGATTTAATAGTTCGTTCCTCAACAATCTCTGTTTGAATGATTGGTGGTTCCGGAGGAAAGTTTAATGGTTTAGGATCTATGAACCGTTCCTGAATATTTTCTGGATTCTCAATTGTGAGGTTTGTTTCAAAAACTGGATTATCGGAAATTTGAACTGAAGTACTTGGTCGACTGGATGACGATTCTAAAGAAAAATCAACTGCGGTTATATTTGTTAAACGATGTCTTGATCGAGTTACAGGTGGTGAACGTACAAAAGGTGATGAACGTCTTGCTCGGTGCATTCACTGAATATCCTATTAGTTTTTAAAAGGAAAGAAAAATTATAATAAGTTATCCAATCAATAGACTTTTCTGATTTTGCCCACGTTTCGAATAGCCAAAAGATGCAGCAGAGGGGCAGGATTCGTTTGGTCTCAATATAATTGAGGACTGTTTGGCTCCAATAACCCGGTCCACGTACAAATCCAACTATTACTACGAACCAGAAAATTTTTATGTCTATCAATTTAACTACTTAAAATAAATTTTCGTAATTTTAAGAAATTTAGATAAGAAGTAGAAAAAATTCTAAGTCCTAAAACTAGAATAGCGAGAAATAAGAGAGAAAAAGAGTTCGTCGAAAAAGGTCGAAAAAGAAAAATGGTTGAAAAATAAAAGGTGACGGAAAAATAAAAGAAACTTATAAAAACTTAAAAATACTTAACTAATTTAACCTTATTACTACAACTAACTTAAAATTATAATCGCAAATTGAAATTACTAATTGGAATGATAATTGATACATAGTAAAAGGTCTAAAAATATTAAAGCTTACAGGAAAAACTAAATCCCAAATGGAAATAACTTAAAAAGAAACTAAAACGTAAAAAGGCGTCGCAAAATTCTAAAGCACCTAAATCTTAGTCTAAAGAAAAAGCACTTAAGGAGTTCTACGGCGAAGCCTAAAAATATAGGAGTAAAAATAACTATAGCGAAAACTAAGTTTAAAATTAATTATGAGTTAGAAATAAATATTACGCTACAACGATTAAAAAGGTACAAAATATTAAAAGTTATTAAAAGTTATAAAAATATTAGATTTTATAAAAATATTATTTTTATATTTTATAATTTAAAGTATTAAGTATTATATAATTAAAACTAGTTAAAAGTAATAATTAATTTAAATAACTAAAACTTAATTAATAATAATAAATAAAACTAGGGTTTAAATAATAATAATAAATTAATACGCATTAAATGCGAAATTAGGGTTTGAATGTGGCCCTGTCAGACCCCTCATGCGACTCGCATGGTTTTAGGGGTTGGATCATGCGAGTCGCATGACTGAACTGGACCAGTTCAACTGGACTGGTTCAAATGACGGGTCACGTATTATTTTATATTTAATTTCTTTTTTTTTCTGTTTTATATTTAAAATATAAATATATTAAAATAAAAACTTAAAAATAAACTTAAAATACTTTATAATTTTGTAAAAATAAAAGAAAAACTTAAAAATATACTTAAAATACTTTTTTTTTTTTTTTTTTCGATTTTAAAAGCTTTTCTTTTAATTTTTTTTTTATCTTTTTAATTTTTTAAACAAAAATATAAATTTTACAAAAACTAATTATAACTTAAAAATTAAAAATATGGCGTTTCGCTTCGGCGAATGTTAGTTCCCCGGCAGCGGCGCCAAAAATACTTGATGTCGAACGAGGTGTATATAAAATAGCTTATATTTTACGCAGAAAAATACTATTAAATACGATACAATTTTACACAAGATATTTATTTATTTATAGAATGGATATACTTAAACCTTGCTACAACACTTATAGGCAGTGTACCTAATCGTACAGTAGTGTAGTTTTTAGTAAGTCCGGTTCGTTCCACAGGGAGATCTTTAAGCAAAGCTCAACGCTATATTAGTTTAATTTTATAAAAATACAAATATATATATAAGTAATATTATTATTATAAAGGGGGGTTTTTACCGTTTAATGACCGGTTTGTCGATTTTAAAACTTTAGTCGCAGTTAAAACCTAATGTAAAATATAAAATAAATACAAGACTTTAAATTAAAGCGTAAAGTAAATAACGATAATGAAATTGCGAATAATAAAAATGCGATAAAATTAAATTGCGATAATTAAAAGTACGATAATTAAAAGTGCGATTAAATAACAATAAAAGTGCGATAATTAGAAGTGCAATTAAATATAAAATAAAGGAAATTAAATATGAAATAAAAGAATTATGCTTATTTAAACTTCCGTAATCATGATGTTTGACGTGTTGATTTTAGTTTTATGCCCATGGGTTAATTGTCCTTTGTCCTGAATTATTCAATATGTCCGTCTGGTTTTTGTCCATAACAGTCCATCAGTCATAAATATAAATTGCAAGTGTCCTTGTCAAATTATTATTATACCCGAAGATAAATATTCCAACTAATTGGGGATTCGAATTGTAACAAGGTTTTAATACTTTGTTTAATGAATACACCAGGTTATCGACTGCGTGTAAACCAAGGTTTTACTACTTTGTTAACAATTACACCAATTACCCTTGAATGTAATTTCACCCCTGTTTTAATTATTCTAGTGGCTTTTAATCCATTCCCGTGTCCGGTTAAATGAACGATTATTCGTACATATAAATACCCCGCCCATCGTGTCCGATCGAGTTTATATGGTAATTTATAGGGACGCCCAATTGTAAATCTTTATATTAACATTAACAAACTTTCATTTAGTTAAACAAATATAAAGCCCATTAATAGCCCATAGCCTAGTTTCCACAAGTGTCGTTCTTTTGTCCAAACCCCAATTATGGTACAAAGTCCAATTACCCAATTTTAGTAATTAGCCCAACATCATGATTACTTCGTTTTAAACAAGCATAATAATAACTTAGCTACGAGACATTAATATAAAAAGGTTGAACATAACTTACAATGATTAAAAATAGCGTAGCGTTACACGGACAGAATTTCGACTTACACCCTTACAACATTCGCTAACATACCCTTATTATTAGAATTAAAATTAAAATATAAATTATAAATATAAATATATATTACTTCGTATGAAGAGAAGAAAAAAATTATTTTAAAACTCGTCAGAAAACTGGCTATTTATAGGACCTGACCAGAAATCTCACACCATGCGACTCGCATGGTTTTGTGCTTCTGGCCATGCGAGTCGCATGGCCACCCTGGATTCAGCCAACTACTTTTGTTTTCTTCTTGCCGACGTAATATAATAATAATAATATATATAATATATAATTATATATAATTATATATATATTATATTATATTCTTGTGCATAGTAGACTAGATATTTTTGGTCCGTTGCGTCGGGCGTTTCTTCTTGGCTCAGGTCCCGGTTCCGGATTTTCGGACGTCCTCGCGTATTATTTTAAATCGCGTACTTTGCGTTCCGCAACTTGTACTCTTGTCATTTTGAGACGTTCCTCATCAATATTTTGAACCTTTTTAGTTGTATCTTGTACTTTATAGCTCTTTGGACCTTTTTGTCTACAATTTGTCGAATCTGTCTTTTGTCTTCACCTTTTATTATTTAAACGAATATCACTTATAAATAGAACAATTGCAACTAAAAGCTTGTCTTTCTTGAGGAATAATGCTATGAAATATATGTTCGTTTTTAGCATTATCAGTGACCTTTATCCCACATGTATGCGAAGTGTACCTTATTCATATTAGTTCGCTCATGACGGTTAGGTGACCTTTATCCCATCAAGAGTTTCCTAATACGTCTAAGTGTTTCCACAAAAAGGATGGCGTTTAACTTGTTTGCCTTGTTAATAAGGGATTTTAAGTTTTCATTAATTCTAGTTTGAGAAAACTTATGCACCATACACCAACATGCATTTAGTGTACGGTTTATTTGAAAATCCATTTTCATGTTATGTAATAAAGCCAATTTTATTACTTTGATATAAACCATTTTATATGTATGATCCTTATCATGTTCTTAATAACCAATTATTAATGTCCTTTTAGCCGTTTTTAATTAAACCATTTAAATTGACGTTTTGCATGTCGTTAATAATGTCAATTTTAACCAATTTAAATTGCCATTTTAGTTTGTTGTTAACTTGTGTGATTAACTTGTAGCATACAAACATACAATCCACATAATCATACAAAACAACCATGCATGCAAAATCATATGTTCACAATCAAGCCATTTTTGGTAGACATTTGTTTAGCCGAAAACAAATGCCACCGGTAAAGGGGTTATAACACAAAGTAGGAGGTTTTAACCTCCCACTTAATCTTGCATCCAAATGCTTCTTCATGTGTTCTTCAAGTCTTCATCATCTTCATCATTTTACAAAATATATCCTAATACATTTTGTCTAGAAAATGAAAATACACCCTAATCTATTTTACATACCAAATATAAAATAAATTACATAACAAAAGGAACAATTATTACACACCAAATTACATGAATATTACAACCACATGAATGAATTAATATTACATACCAAATGAATGAATTAATTCAACCACACATGCAACCATTCAAACAAAAGGCCAAGGCTTGATTGTGAACTTCAACATACAACAAAATGACCAAAATGGAGGAACCAAACCCAATTTTTGGAGCTTCCAAATTCGGCCAAGACATCAAACCACCCAAAACCAATAATTTTTGCATTTTATTATCATGCATGTACATAAAATGCAAAGTTATGGTGAGTTCAAAAACCATCTCGAAGCATATTTCAACAACTTCGGCTCTAGATACCATTGTTGGGATTTAACAAGTTCCATTATACATAAAACCATTTATCAATCAATTAAAAAAAGCGGAAGCATGTAATTACCATTAGAACATGTTATGACTTTAACCAATTTAAAGTTAAATCCCAATTAGGATCAAGTTGTGAAACATGCTTACAAACTACAAGCAAGATAAGAGATTATACCTACTCCAAGCTTATTGATAAGTGATGAAGATGATGATGATGAATGGAGCTCCAAAACAATGAAACCTCAAGTTGTTATACCCCAAACTTGTGCACCAACACCCTAGCTTTTGGTTAGGATTTACTTTACACTTGAAATGAGCTTGAAAAACTTGAAAATGAATCCCCTTTGGCACCCTCAAAGGCCACGGCCAACAGCTCTCTTTTGAGCAGAATTTTCAAGTTGTTTTTGATGTGTAATGTGATGTGTCTCTCTCTTTGGTCAAGGAGCATGCATGTATATGGAATGGGAATTGTATTTGACCAAGATGGAATCTTTAGCATGCTACATCCAATTCCAAGGCCACTCCCATCATTTTATAAAATAATACTTGACATATTTTATAAACTTGCATCTTTTATAAATTTGTTTAGTAAAATTAAATTTTATAAAACAAATTTTACAAACTTGCATTTTATAAATTATGTTACATTATTTATAAAACTAATAAAATTCCATACCATTTGTTATGTATACTTTATTTTATAAAACCAATTTATAAAATGCAACATAACATAATTAATTATTTAACCTATAAATAATTAAATCCATATTATATAAATTATTCCATAATTTATATATATATATATATACACATCAAGTAATATTTAAGAAAACCATTTTTCTTAAAGTTCAAGTGTCGCGTATTTAATCAACGAACCAATCGTTAAGATCAAAATACAATTAAGGTGTCGGTAAGCTTGTTATTGGGTATGACCCGACTTGGATCAAAACATATTAGCCACGTTAATTTAATATGTCTCTCGGGCATATGAAATACCTTCAGCTATGCAACCACCGTTCTTACGGTTGACACCCGATTTGGTTCAGGTGACCTAATGAATTCCAGGTGAATTCCTAGAATTTTACGTTCAATGGTAATGAACGCATTGAAAATGGGTTTTTAGAAAACAAATCGGTTTGTATTTTGATCAAAATATTTTCTCGTTCAAGCTCGAGTTTAGATATCATCGAATTCCATGAGTTTGTAATTCTCAATCTTTAAGGTCAATCTCTAGGATTGAGTAATATCAGTCTTAATAGCTGATTTTTGATCTTTTAAAGGAGATTATCCTTTCTGGGGATCTGATTCATTAGTCTTATCCAGCTAATTTGCACGACGTCCTCCCCATTTTACAAGACAGATCCTCTCATGGTTAGGATAAATCTGACCACTTGGCGAACCTGTTTGATGCTGAGGTCCGTGAATTTCCTGCTGATTTTAGAGATGACTTTTCTAGATTTTTCGTTAACCTACAGCTGGTCTGGACGACAACTTCATGACCTAAATCAAGAAGCGCGTTTCTTTTTCGGAAGACTTTACTTCCTTTTTATGATGGAATTGATTCATCGTGTAGATCCATCTTTCTTACAGTAAATCGGGTAAAACTTTTTAGTTTAGTTCAAAGCAAAAGTATCTTCAATTATTTGTTACAGAAATATGTGACATATGTTTAAAATAACTTGCTAAATTTTCCCACACTTAGCTTTTATTTTCTTTTATTTGCCTTTTTATTGTCCTCTATTCCATTTTAAATGAATTCTAACATTTTGGTTTGTTTCTCAATTTATGTCCTTTTCGAGGTAACAATAATTTCGGTGTTAACACCTAGTTTTATCGTTCATAAATATGTATAAACATGATTTTGAGTTCATTTAATTGAAAATTTTGAAAATTTTTACTAGAAATGGGTAGTCAGTATATAAGACTAGAGCTGTTCTTTGTTATCAGAGAGCACTAGATTCTAATACAACTACTACGTTACTAGTATTTTTAATGGTAACCAAGTGTTTAAGTTAAGAATTTTAAAAATCCGAAAGAATTTAACCCCTTCCCACACTTAAGATCTTGCAATGCCCTCATTTGCAAGAAATCAGTAACAATTTAAATTATTGAGGGTGATTAGTAGAAAAATGATTAAATTTTACCAAAGTTTCCAAACATATTGGCGTTTGTTTGCTGAATGATAAATGGTGCACATCATTTGTTCATTCCGTCTGTTGGTACATCACTTTTGTTTTTCGTTTTGTCGTCAAAACTAGCTTTTGCTGAACTTAATGCCAGTCTTTGAAAATGCGATGTTTTACCCTATTTTGTACAATCAACAATATACATACAATACAAATATAAACATGCATGACAATATGAAATGAGACTTAATATCCTACTTTCAAATCCTAAATGTGAAATATTAGTACACAATAATAATAAAAATGATAAAAAATTACATAAATATATCCAATAACATAAGTTTAAACATGAAAAAGTAAAAAGATAAAAACATAAAAATCATAAAAATAACCAATGGAACTAAATCAGTCTGGATAGGGGTTCCAGTTCATCTCGTCAGGTGGGTTCCATTGTTGGTTATAGGTGTCATGATAGACTTGGTTATAGTCATACCGGTTAAAGGGTGGTCGGATCTCGGGGTTGTGTGGCAGAAAATGAGCAGGTCGAGTAGGCACGTAATTATTTGGTACCTGATATGATAGCTGGCTCATGATTTGGTGCTGATGAACTAACCAGCTATCGTGTTGGCATCGCCTATAATCCTCGTATACTCGCTCGGAGTTCCACTGCTCGTACATACTATATCTGGCCGCGTTCGTCATTGATTCCTCATCTATATGAACGTGGACGTCAAGAATAGCATCTCGAAAGACATCCCTAATGTCTTCCGCTTCCTCCATTTCCTCGTCTGAGCCCCTTTCTACCTGTGGATGAGGGCCCTCATAGGGTACTGCCTGGTTGCATGTACTTTTCAATACTTTAGCACCCACATAAACTTTCAATCCTAAAGGCTCAACCTGTTCTCTACAAAGCTGTAATGGACCCCCTTGGTTCCTATCAACACCTAAATACTCTCCAATGAGAGTAACAAAAATACCTCCTCCTATTATACTCCCGTTCTGCATTCCTTCTACCATTTTAGATAAATAAAAACCAACATAGTAAGGGATATTGACAAAGCTTCTAGGATCCCGAATACACTTTAGGTAGAATAAATCATGTAAGATTATTTTTTCTTTATTGTTACCTCTTTGTGTAATCGAGTTAGCCAAAAATCTATGAATGATACGAAGCTCGGCTTTGTCAATATGTGTATAGGAGTGTCCTCCCGCTCGTGTAAAAACATCAAAATGTGACATACGCCTCCAAATGGCGTCAGCATCAAAGTTGCTATCTACCCTTTCACCATAATGAATCAAATTTGTACAATCGGGTAGTAGCAACTCACCAGGAGTATATATCTGTAAAGCCCTGGCCATGTCCAGCATGGACATTCTGTACATCCTACTGCCAAGGATAAACCTAAGAAATCTTCTATCATCTATTCTAACCACTGTTGCAAAACACCCCGTCTCGAGCCGTCTCGACGTCCGTTGCGACGGTTTGGTGACTAGCCCGTCCTGTCTCGAAAAAAACCGTCTAATATGACAGTCAACGGCCAAAATTCGGGTCAAAGTTGAAAAAAATCAGCTCAAAGTCTCTCAAAATTCGAAAAAGCCACAAAGTCGGTAAAATCGGTCAAATTTGTTGAATTTTAGTTTGAATTTTCTGCATTATATTAACGGTGATAGTAAGTATGAGTATAAATTAGTTAATTAAAGTTTTTGGCTTTAAAATATGTACACATATATACATTTATATAATTATATATTTAAAAGTCAACTTTGGTCAACGTCCGTCTCGACCCCGTCTCGAACGTCTCGACCTTTTTAGGACCCGACCGTCTCGACCCCGTCTCACGTCTTTTGCAACCTTGATTCTAACTATATTTGTATTAAGTGATACAGTACTCATGAGCTCAACACACCATTCCTAATATACAGGTCTACGAATGGTGAAAAGACATTCCCAATCTGTAAAAGAAGAACTGCCATACCTTTGAATCATTTGCTGTCTAACACGGTCAGCTAGATGGACCGTTTCTAAAGGATTCCAATCAATTACCCTCGGTACCTCTACCTCTTTTGTTACTAATTTGAATTTATTACTTTGATATGATGGGTAATCTCTCCATCGTCTATAGAATCTCAAATTAGGATGCAACGTGTGTTCCAGAATTGTTGGGTATTCGACAGGCGGATGCGGGGGAAATACTGTGAATTTATTAGGTAACTGTAGCGGATCATAATAAGGTACGTACTGATCAGGCTGATGTTGTGGTTCCTGTTGTGGTTGTTGTTCAGGTTCATATTGCATTTCTGGTTCTGGTTCTGGAGCTGGAGCAGGCTGTCTAGATGATGATCCTCCTGAACCTCCAGTATCGGCTTTCTGCAAAACACATTAAACACGAAATTTATGCATCCAAGTATGCATTAGTGTTGGCAAAATAACAACTTAAAACATTCACAATAACATGTTAAATCAAAATTAAACTTATACACATTTTCACATTTTTTCACAATTCTACACTTTTCCAAATAAGCACATATGAAAATGTATACAAAGTTCATAAGCATTTAACTCAAATAACATGTCAAAATAGTCATTACTAACAATTAAACAAGTTTCAAATGGCAAATATATCAAATTAATCAAGTTCATGAATTTTGAACTTAAAAAGTCCACTTTAATCTCCAAAAATCATGTTTAGGATCAATGTTTGGATCATTTAACTACCTAAACATGTTACACTACTCAATTTAGCAATAATTCATGACAAAAATCGGCCATAACCTGTTTATATCAAAAAGCCCCAAATTGCTTAAGAACACAAACCCTAGATTTCTAAAAATTTTGAAGTTTTTAGCTTCAAATCATGTTAAATAGCATCAATCTAGGTTATACATGCATAAAATACTAACAATTTAACACTAATTACACTAGAAATTAACAAAATTGCATTAGGTAAAATATTGGTAATTATCACAAAAACTAGAAAATTTATGAGTTTAGAGGTGTAATTTTTACCTTTTTGCTGAAGAATGTGAATCTAGTAATGATTAGAGCGAAAAATTTGATGAATTAAAGTGAATTTTGGTGAAATTTGGTGAATATTTGGGAGTATTTTCGGGTATGTGTGTGTGTTGCGGTGTAGAAGCAGACTCGCTGAGAGTTTTTGATCTGGCCAGTTTTCCATCCTCATGCGATCACATGAGGTTGGTGTGTAAACCCCATGCGATCGCATGGGGTGCCGGCTACAGTGTTTTCAGCCTTTTTTTTTTTTTTAACATTACACTTTATAAAACATAAAATTAATAAAATTTTAAAAATTTGTTTCTTTTTAGGATGAGGGCGTTTCGGATCATTGTCCTAGTCCGTCCATCGACAAAAATTTTAAAATTTGTCATTTTTAAGCGCGATTTTAAAAGCAAAGATTTTTGGTTTTTTTTTATGTTTTTGGCATACTTTAATTCAATAAGATTAAAAATAATGATAATAAAAGTTCTCGTCCCTCCCTCGGGTAAAGCAATTTCGGTTCAACGACATAGTCTTCAACTCACGACAAAATTTAAAAATCATATTTTTTAACTTACGAAATAAAGTAAATTTTTGTTTTTAAATTCACACCAAACTTAAATTTAAAAATGCATAAAATTAAAAATTCATATTTTAAAAATTCATATTTTAAAAATTCACACCAAACTTAAATTATATTTTTGTTTTTATACATACAAACTTATATTAAAAATATTAATTTTTCAAATATTTACAATTTTAAATATATTGATTTAAAAAGTTTACAATATTATTTTAATATTACTTTTAAAAACAAAGTAAAAATAAAATTAAAAATCTTTTTGGCTTTTATCTCACTTTAATCAATCAAATATTATCAAAAATATGTGCCCCTCTTTTCGGTAAAGTAATTTCGGTTCCATGACCTAATTTAACTCATGACGAATTTTTGAAATATTTTTGGTTGATTGATTAAAGATATTTATACCTTAAGAATAAACGTTAAATTTCGCAGTGATGTAATAAATTTTTGTATGATATCAACAATTTCGGTCGCAAGACCAAATTTTATTGAATACCAATTTAATACTTTATAGCGAACAATTTAGCGGTTATTATCAAAAGGTTAAAAATTAAAATAAAAATAAAAACTGTACAAACTTACCTGTGAAATATATTTCTTATTGATATGCTCTAGCCCACTCATAAGATAGTCGGACTTATTGGTTTTCCATAGCTACATAGGCGTAACCTCGAGCATTTAACGTTTTTTCTTCTAAACATATGAACGGTCCGTCTCTGCATAAAGTAACAAATTCGGTGTTTGAATAGGTTTGATTATTTGAACATTTACCTTCGTGTGACCATTTTCCGCATTTGTGACATCTTTCAAGGTGCCATGCTCTTCTTTTCGCTGCGGATTTTGATTTTCCTTTACCAAATTGTAACTTATTATCTTCGCATCTGGATTCTTTTCTTACTCCTTCCAATTTACCTCTTATTAATGATACCAATTCACTTGGAAGTGTGTCATTATTACGTTTAGTGATCAAAGCGTGTAGCATTAGACCATGGTTTAATTCACAGGAAGTCTTCATTTCGAAAAACCTAAAAAAATAAAAATTCAGAATGGGGGGGGAGAAGACTAGTTCTTTAGGGTCTGCTAGGGAAAGACCATTCGGGTTCCATTTTCGAGAACTACACGAAAACAGAAAATCTAACTCTAACAGAAATACATATTATCCTTTAAAGACTTGATTCTCCCCACACTTAGTTAGCTGTGGTGTTGAAAGTGTGATTAACTTCGTTGTCAACTTCCATCGGACTATCTATGTAATGTTTAACTCTGTGACCATTAACCTTAAATTCAATCCCATTTGAATTTATCAATTCTACTGTTTCGTATGGGAAAACTCTTTTGACTATGAATGGTCCAGACCATCTTGATTTCAATTTTCCAGGAAATAGCTTGAATCGTGAATTGAAAAGAAGAACTCTATCTCCTTCTTTAAATTCTTTTGAACTTCTGATTCTTTTATCATGCCATTTCTTCATTCTTTCCTTATAGATTAACGAATTTTCGTATGCTTCATGTCTTAATTCTTCTAATTCGTATAGTTGACTTAATCGTAGACGTCCGGCTTCATGTAAATCAAGATTACATGTCTTCAAAGCCCAAAATGCTTTGTGTTCAATTTTTACTGGAAGATGACATGCTTTTCCGTAAACGAGTCTAAAAGGTGTGGTTCCAATTGGAGTTTTGTAGGCTGTTCTAAAATCCCAGAGTGCATCCTCCAATTTTATGGACCATTCCTTCGGATTTGATCCTACGGTTTTCTCTAGAATACGTTTTAAAGCTCGGTTGGTATTTTCAACTTGTCCACTTGTTTGTGGATGATAAGCAGTGGAGATTTTATGAGTTACTCCATATCTTTTGAGAACTTTCTCAAGTTGATTATTACAGAAATGAGTTCTCCGATAACTTATTAAAGCTTTCGGTGTTCCAAACCTTGCAAAAAGACGTTTTAAAAAGTTGACTACAACTCGTGCATCGTTAGTTGGGAGAGCTTGTGCTTTCGCCCATTTAGATACATAATCAATGGCAATGAGAATGTATAGATTATTATGAGATTTTGGAAATGGACCCATAAAGTCAATACCCCAAATGTCAAATACTTCACATACTTGAATGACATTTTTTAGCATTTCATCACGTTGACTTATTTTTTCGGCCCTTTGACATGCATCACAGGATTTGCAAAGAAGGTGTGCGTCTTTGTAAATTGTAGGCCAATAGAATCCAGCATCGTAAACTTTTCTTACTGTTAGTTGAGGCCCATAATGCCCTCCTGTTGGTCCTGTGTGACAATGGTTTAAGATTTTACTAGCTTCCTCCCCGAATACACATCGGCGTATTATTCCATCGGGACAACTCTTAAACAAATGTGGATCTTCCCAGAAATAGTGTTTTATATCACTAAAGAATTTCTTTCGTTTTTGGTACGACAATCCTTTTTCAAGGAATCCACATGCTAAGTAGTTTGCATAGTCTACAAACCATGGAATTTTATTATGATCTATCTTCAATAGATATTCATCAGGAAAGTTGTCTTGTATGGCTGATTAATTTAGAACTTCTAATTCGGGATTTTCAAGACGAGAAAGATGATCAACGGCGAGATTTTCTGCTCCCTTTTTATCTCGTATTTCAATATCAAACTCTTGTAAGAGTAAGATCCAACGGATTAATCTTGGTTTAGCATCTTGTTTCGAAAATAGGTATCTAAGAGCAGAATGGTCAGTATAGACTACCGTTTTAGCTAGAACGAGATATGATCGAAATTTGTCAAAAGCAAAGACAATAGCAAGGAGTTCTTTTTCAGTAGTTGTGTAATTTGTTTGTGCTCCTTGTAACGTCTTACTAGCATAATAAATAGGTTGAAATAGTTTTTCAATCCTTTGTCCTAAAACGGCTCCCATTGCAAAATCACTTGTATCGCACATAAGTTCAAACGGTAGATTCCAATTTGGTGTTATCATAATCGGCGCATTAGTGAGTTTTTCTTTAAGAATATTAAAAGATTTGATGTATTCATCTGAAAAGATAAATGGAGCATCCTTTTCTAGGAGTTTATTCATAGGAGTGGCAATTTTAGAGAAATCTTTTATGAAACGTCGGTAAAAACCGGCATGCCCTAGAAAACTCCTAACTCCTCTAACATTGGTGGGATGTGGAAGTTTAGCAATTACATCTACTTTAGCTCTATCCACTTCAATTCCTTCCTTTGAAATTTTATGTCCAGGAACGATGCCTTCTTTAACCATGAAATGGCATTTCTCCCAATTAAGAACTAGATTTGATTGTTCACATCTAATAAGCATTCGTTCAAGATTAACTAGACATGATTCAAATGTATCACCGAAGACTGAAAAGTCATCCATGAAAACTTCCATGCATTCTTCTATCATGTCGTGAAAAATCGCCATCATGCACCTTTGAAAGGTTGCAGGGGCGTTGCAAAGTCCAAATGGCATGCGTTTGTAAGCAAAAGTACCATAAGGGCACATGAATGTGGTTTTCTCTTGGTCCTCAGGTGCTATTGGAATCTGAAAGTATCCGGAAAAACCATCAAGGAAACAATAGTAACTATTTCCGGCTAATCTTTCCAATATTTGATCAATAAAAGGTAAGGGAAAGTGATCTTTTCTGGTGGCATCATTTAATTTTCTATAATCAATACATACACGCCATCCTGTTACAGTCCTAGTCGGAATAAGCTCATTTTTCTCATTTGAAATGACAGTCATGCCACCCTTCTTAGGCACGCATTGAACTGGGCTTACCCATGGACTATCAGAGATTGGATAAATTATACCTGCATCTAGCAGTTTAATAATTTCTTTTTTAACAACATCTTGCATATTAGGATTTAGTCTTCATTGGCGTTGTACATACGTTTTATGACCTTCTTCCATAAGGATTTTATGTGTGCAATACGAAGGACTTATTCCTTTTATATCATGAATCTTCCATGCAATAGCTGGTTTATGAGCTTTCAGCACAGAAATGAGTTGAGATTTTTCATTTTCAGTAAGAGAAGACGATATTATTACAGGTAATTCAGATTCACCATGTAAATAAGCGTATTCCAAATGGTTTGGAAGTGGCTTTAACTCTAATGTCGGTGGTTCTTCTATCGATGATTTATATCGATATCTGTCTTCTTCTTTTAGCATTTGAATTTCTTCTATTGTTGGTTCATATCCATTAGCCATAAGTGTAGCTAACATTTCAGTTTCATCAATTGGTTCAGTTCCTTCTCCTAAAGAACATTCTCATGTTCCTTGTAATTCTGGAAATTCTTCTAACAATTCTGCATGTGATTCTATAGTTTGAATATAATAGCATGTATCATCTGCAGATTGCGGTTGTTGCATAGCTCTATCAACAGAAAAGGTAACACTCTCATCCTCTATACTTAGGGTTAGTTTCTTACCAAACACGTCTATCATTGCTTTAGCCGTGTTTAAGAATGGTCTTCCTAATATGAGAGGAACTTGAGAATCTTCTTCCATGTCCAGAACAACAAAATCTACTGAAAATACTAAAGTACCAACTTTAACTAGCATGTTCTCCATTATCCCTCTAGGATATTTTACTGATCTATCGGCTAGTTGTATGCTTATTCGTGTTGGTTTCAATTCTCCAAGGTCTAGTTTAGTGTATAGTGAATACGGCATTAAATTTATACTAGCACCTAAATCTGCCAATGCTTCTATTAAACTAAGACTTCCCAGAAAATATGGAATTGTGAAACTTCCTGGATCAGATAGTTTTTCTGGTATCTTATTCAACAGCACTGCTGAACAATTAGCATTCATAGTAACGGCCGAGAGTTCTTCCATTTTCTTTCTATTTGAGATTAGATCTTTCAGAAATTTAGCATATCTAGGCATTCCTGAAATCACATCAATGAAAGGAATATTTACATTTATCTATTTAAACATATCTAAGAATTTGGATTACTCGGGTAAGGAAGTGGTGGTTGGTATGGTTTAACATAAGGTTTAGCTTTAACTGTGTTATCTTCATTAACCTTTTCAACTATCGGTTCTTTTTCCTTATCTTGTTCAGGTTGTGGTTCTTGTGGAGTAGGAATAGCTTCATCAGAAATTACAGGTATTTCAGGTGGTTTAAGTGTTGTACCACTTCTTGTGGTAATAGCTTTAGCTGTTTCATTCCGGGGGTTAGCATTTGTATCACTAGGTAGACTTCCCGGTTTTCTTTCACCTATTAACCTTGCTAGGTTACTTACTTCTTGTTCCAGATTTTGAATAGAAGCTTGTTGATTACTAAATGCTTGAGAATTTTGTTCATTTGTTTGTTTCTGAGATGTGAAAAACTGTGTTTGAGATTCAACTAGCTTCGTCATCATATCTTCTAAATTCGGCTTTTTTATCATCGGTTTGTGGTGGTTTGTTTTGAAAATTAGGTCTTTGCTGATTGTAAGTATTATTGGATACTTGTTGATTGCTAGGACCTTGTTGGTTGTTGTATGGAATATTTCGGTTATAGTTCTGGTTTTGATTGTAAATCGGTCTTGTTGGTTGATAATTATTCTGATAATTATTTCCAGGCCTTTGGTTTAGATATGAAACATTCTCTCTTTGTTCCATTGTTAGTTCAATACTGAGACAATCTTTTGTCAAATGTGGTCCTCCACACTGCTCACAACTAATTCGTATTGAGTGGATATCTTTAGTCATCTTTTCCATTCGTCTCTCGACAGCATCTATCTTTGCGGAAATGGAATCTAAGTCATGGCTAGAATCGGCTCTAGCTGCTTTAGATGATCTAACGATATCTTTTTCTTGGTGCTACTCATGTGAGTGGAAAGCAGTGTTATCAATAATTTTATAAGCATCAGTTTCGGTTTTCTTTATAATAGAACCACCAGCTGCTATGTATATGTCTTTCCTTGTAGTGATGTCGCATCCTTGGTAGAATATTTGTACTATTTGACAAGTGTCTAAACCATGTTGCGGACATCCTCTCAATAACTTTCCAAATCTTGTCCATGCCTCATATAGAGTTTCATTTGGCTTTTGTGTGAACGTAACAATTTCTCCTTGAAGTCTTACGGCTTTAGATGCCGGAAAGAATTGTTTAAGAAATTTTTCAACTAAAACGTCCCATGTATCAATCGCCCCTTCAGGTAACGATTCTAACCAATCTTTGGCTTCTCCCTTTAAAGTCCAAGGAAATAACATGAGATATATCTGTTCATCCTCCACTTCTCTTATTTTAAATAGTGTGCAGATCCTATTAAAGGTACGAAGATGTTCATTTGGATCTTCATTCGGCGCACCACTAAATTGGCATTGATTAGTCACCATGTGTAGAATTTGTCCTTTGATTTCATAATCTGGCGCATTAATGTCTGGATGAGTAATTGCGTGACCTTGGCCAGTGCGTTTAGCTCTCATTCGGTCTTCCATACTTAAAGGTTCCAGATTCTCCATGATTGAATTTGTTGAATCTGAATCACTAGAGGATTCTGATTTAATGGATCGTTCCTCAACAATCTCTGTTTGAATGATTGGTGGTTCCGGAGGAAAAATTAATGGTTCAGGATCTATGAATCGTCCCTGAATATTCTCCGGATTCTCAATTGTGAGGTCGGGTTCAAAAAATGGATTATCGGAAATTTGAATTGGAGTACTTGGTTGACTGGATGACGATTCTAAAGAAAAATCAACGGTGACAATATTTGCTAGATGTCTTGATCGAGTTACCGGTGGTGAACGTACAAAAGGTGGTGAACGTTTTGCTCGGTGCATTCACTGAATATCCTATTAGTTTTTAAAAAGAAAGAAAAAATTATATAAGTTATCCAATTAATAGACTTTTCTGATTTTGTCCACGTTTCGAATAGCCAAAAGATGCAGCAGAGGGGCAGGATTCGTTTGGTCTCAATATAATTGAGTACTATTTGGCTCCAATAACCCGGTCCACGTACAAATCCAACTATTACTACGAACCAGAAAATTTTGATGTCTATCAATTTAACCGCTTAAAATAATTTTTCGTAATTTAAAGAAATTTAGAGAAGAAGTAGAAAATTCTATGTCCTAAAAACTAGAATGGCGAGAAATAAGAAAGAAAAAGAGCGCGTCGGTATTAAAATTGGAGAAATAAGAAAGAAATAGAGTGACTTATAAAACTTTAAAACACTCGACTAACCCAACCTTATTATTATCACTAACTTAAAATTAAAATTGCAAATTGAGATTACTAATTAGAGTGATAATTGATACATAGGTAAAAGGCGTCAAAAAATAAATAAGAAAGTAGCGCGTTGAAACTTAAAAAGGAACTAAAAACTAAGAATTAAAAGTTGTGTCTAAAAATATTAAAGCTTACAAGTAAAACTATATCCCAAATGGCAATAACTTAAAAAAGGTACTAAAATAAAAAAAAATGTCATCGTAAAATTCTAAAGCACCTAAATCTTAGTCTAAAGAAAAAGTACTTAAGGGATTTTACCGCAAAGCCTAAAAATCTAGAAATAAAAATAACTATGGCAAAAACTATGGATTAAAACTAAAAACGAGCGAAAAATACAAATATTACGTTAAAACGAATAAAAAAACAAAATATAAAAATATACTAAAAGTTGTAAAAAGTACAATTTTTATAAAAATATTATTTTTATATTATTTATTTTATAAAACTATTAATTTTATATAAATTAATTAAACTAATTAAAACTAAATAATACAAAATAATAAAATTAAAACTAAATATTATAATAATAATAATAACCTAATTAGGGTTTAATAAAAATAATAATAATAAACCGTAATGATTGCTGTTTGCAGTCAGCTGTGGCGTGTCAGCTGGGCTCATGCGATCGCATGAGTTCTAAGTTACCCAGCCATGCGATCACATGGGCTAGGGTTTCGGGCCAGTGTCTGGGCTGCTACAGTACTGGACTCGAGTGTTTTTATTTTATTTTTATTTTTTTTTGTTTTGCTGTTTTGATTTTTCTGTTTTAAATAAATACAAAATATTTAAATAAAATTTATATTTTTACAAACTTAAAAATAAAAATAAAGAAACTTTATAAAACTTATATATTTAACAAACTCTTAAAAATATTTATATTTTTGTTTTTCTTTTTATATTTTTTGTTTCTTTTTATATTTTAGAATATTTAAAACGTATTTTTACAAAAGCGTATTTTTTTTATAAAAGTAAACTTAAAAATAAAAATCTTTTTTTTATATTATCGTTGCGCTTCCGGCTTTTAAGCTAGATAAAATCCCCGGCAGCGGCGCCAAAAATACTTGGTGTTATGCGAGGTGTATATGAAATAGCTTATATTTTACTAGGAAAAACTATTAAATACTTTACAATTTTACACAAGATATTTATTTATTTATAGAATGGATATACTTAAACCTTGATACAACACTTATAGGCAGTGTACCTAATCGTACAGTAGTGTAGTTTTTAGTAAGTCCGGTTCGTTCCACAGGGAAATCTTTAAACAAAGCTTAACGCTATATTAGTTTTAATTTATAAAAATACAAATATATATAAGTAATATTATTATTATAAAAGGGGGTTTTTACCGTTTAATGACCGGTTTGTCGATTTTAAAACTTTAGTCGCAGTTAAAATCGAATCTAAAATATTAAATAAATAAAAGACTTAATTTAAAGCGTAAAGTAAATAACGATAATGAAATTGCAATAAATAAAAGTGCGATGAAATAAAATTGCGATAATTAAAAAGTGCGATAATTAAAAGTGCAATTAAATACAATAATAATAAATAAAAGTGCAATAATTAGAAGTGCAATTAAATATGAAAATAAAGGAATTATGCTTATTTAAACTTCCGTAATCATGATGTTTGACGTGTTGATTTTTAGTTTTATGCCCATGGGTTAATTGTCCTGGATTATTTAATATGTCCGTCTGGTTTTTGTCCATAACAGTCCATCAGTCATAAATATAAAGTGCGAGTGTCCTCGTCAAATTATCCTTATACCCGAAGTCAAATATTCCAACTAATTGGGGACTTAAACTGTAACAAGGTCTTAATACTTTGTTTAATAATTACACCAGGATATCGACTGCGTGTAACCCCAGGTTTTAATACTTTGTTATCAATTATGCCAAGTGTCCTTGTACATAATTTCACCCCTGTTTTAATAATTCCATAGACTATTAATCCATTCCCGTGTCCGGTTAAATGAACGATTATTCGTACATATAAATATCTCGCCCATCGTGTCCGATTGAGTGTATATGGTTATTTATAGGTACGTCCAATTGTAAATCTTTATATTAAAATTAACAAACTATCATTTAGTTAAACAAATATAAAGCCCATTAATAGCCCATAGTCTAATTTCTACAAGTGTCGTTCTTTTGTCTAAACCCCAATTATGGTACAAAGCCCAATTACCCAATTTTAGTATTTTTAGCCCAACATCATGATTACTTCGGCTTAAATAAGCATAATAATAATTTAGCTACGAGACATTAAATTAAAAAGGTTGAACATAACTTACAATGATTAAAAATAGCGTAGCGTTACACGGACAGAATTTCAACTTACACCCTTACAACATTCGCTAACATACCCTTATTATTAGAATTAAAATTAAAATTAAAATTAAAATTATAAATATATATATAATACGTTTAGATAGAGAGATTGTTATATGATGGATTATAATGAACCAAACACGCGAATTTATAGGGCTGTGGCCAGAAAAAGGGCCTCATGCGATCGCATGAGCTTTGCCCTTCAAGGCCATGCGATCGCATGGCCAGCTGGGGAGGCTCACTTGTGGTTGTTTTCTTCTGCCGACGGTTTATTAATATATTATATAATATATAAATAATTATAAGAATTATTTAAATATTATATTATATTTATGTGCATAGTTGACTTGTAATTTTTAGTCCGTTACGTCGAGCGTTGAGAGTTGACTCTGGTCCCGGTTCCGGATTTTTGAACGTCCTTGCGTATAATTTAATATCTTGTACTTTACGTTTTGCTTCTTGTACTCTTGTAATTTTGAGACGTTTCTTATCAATAATTGGAAATATATATATATATATATATATATATATATATATATATATATATATATATATATATATATATATATATATATATATACTTTGATTGTATTTTGTACTTTTGAGCTTTTTGGTCGTTTGCGTCTTCAATTCGTCGAATCTGTCTTTTGTCTTCAACTTTTATTATTTAAACGAATATCACTTGTAAATAGAACAATTGCAACTAAAAGCTTGTCTTTCTTGAGGGATAATGCTATGAAATATAAGTTCGTTTTTAGCATTATCAGTGGGCGGATACGATACTATTTGAGTTATTGTTGATCGCCTTACCAAATCTGCACACTTTCTAGCGATGAAGGAAACGGATACAATGGAGAGACTTGCCCAATTATACATCAAGGAGGTTGTATCCCATCATGGTGTACCTTTATCGATCATCTCCGATCGCGATCCCCGTTTTGCTTCTAGATTTTGGCGTTCTTTGCAAGAAGCCATGGGAACTCGTCTTGACATGAGTACTGCTTATCACCCTCAGACTGACGGGCAAAGTGAACGAACAATTCAGACCTTGGAGGACATGTTGCGTGCATGTGTCATTGATTTTGGAAAGGCCTGGGAAAGGCATTTGCCACTCGCCGAATTCTCGTACAACAACAGTTATCACTCGAGCATTAATGCTGCACCTTTTGAAGCATTGTATGGCAGCAAGTACCGATCTCCTATTTGTTGGGCCGAAGTAAGCGAAAAGCAAATCACCGGACCCGAGGTAGTCCACGAAACCACGGAGAAGATTGCTCAGATTTAAGCTAGACTTAAGACTGCTCGTGACCGCCAAAAGAGTTATGCCGATCTTAAACGTAAAGACTTTGAATTCAACGTGGGCGACCGTGTAATGTTGAAGGTTGCACCTTGGAAAGGTGTGATTCATTTTGGAAACCGTGGAAAGTTGAACCCACGATACATTGGTCCTTTTGAAATCTTGGAACGTGTTGGACCCGTTGCTTACCATTTAGATCTACCAGCACAATTGAGCTCAGTTCATCCTACCTTCCACGTGTCAAACTTGAAGAAGTATCTTGAGGCACCGGAACTTATCATACCACTGGAAGAACTTACAATTGATGACAAACTCCACTTTGTGGAAGAACCTATTGAAATTATGGATCGAGAGATCAAAACTTTGAAACGCAACAAGATTCCGATCGTTCGAGTGCGATGGAATGCCAAACGAGGACCTGAGTTTACTTGGGAACGAGAGGATCAAATGATGCGGAAGTATCCTCACCTTTTCCCGACTCCTCCATCTACCTCAGCTTAAAATTTCGGGACGAAATTTTCTTTAACAGGTGGGTAATGTAACGACCTTGGATTTTCTAACGTTTGTTTATTAATAATTGTTTATTATTAATGCTTATGATTAAACAAATGTATGTTATTACATTTACATGTTGCCATGATTGCCCGTACTTGACTTTAATTGCCCGAAACGTCTTTGTGACACACGAAACTTTCACGAATAATATTTTTAGATATTATTTGCATTCATGATTAAGTTTTATTAATTATTTTAATTAACTATGGTTATTAATTAGTTACTTGGGCTTTAATTGGTTTGACTTGTGAATTAATGGAACTTGGGCTTGTTTAATGTTAATGGACTCATGAATATAAACTTATAAGCCCACCCTACTTCTTAATTGGACTAGTTAGCCCATGTCTTACACTTGTAAGTATCAATTAGATGGAAACTAGTTAGTTTTATGCACTTGGAATCTAGTTAACCCATAATCCCCATGCACATACACCAAATAACCAACTTTTGTGACTCTAACATGCAAGAGACTAGTGTGTTTTTGCCTCCCCTTTCTCCCTTCCCAAACCGTCGGTTTGGAGTCCCCACAAGAGGGTTTTTGTTTCATTTTTTTTCATTACCTACTTACTCTTGTTTCTCTCATTCTCACACACACTTCAAACTTACCATTTTTCTCAAACTTTCTCTCTCACTTTTCTCTCTAAATCTTGTAAGTAACAAGCTCTTTTCTCTCTTCTTTCTTGGCCAAAAACCGAAACATATACACCTAGAATCATCATCATCACTTGTTGTTGTTGTTGTTGTTGTTAATTACTTGTTGTTTACTTGTTAGTTGTTGTTACTTTGTTACTAGTTGTTGTTTGTTACTTACTAGTTTCAAGAATCAACTCTTTAGTTTGATTCTTCATAATATCTTGTATTTTCAAGAACACAAGAACAAAAACTTACTAGTTTATGATTCTACATTTATTGTTTCAAAAGATTTAAGGTTCATGTGTTGTAAATCATACTTGTAATTCATGTTAGTAAACTTTAAAGTTTACTTTCTTAAAGATCAAACTTTGGTTTGAATCTTTAAAGTATGAACCACCATGAATTATTTACTTTTTTACTTAGTTTATTTACTTCATTTACTTGCACTTTAATTTCATGATTTATGTTCTTGTTGGTCAAGTGTTACTAGTTAACATTGATCTCATTAATCTTGAACAAAAAGTTAACTTTAATAGTTCAAGAACATGTAAGTAAGATTTCTTTAATTATAACTTTGTACACTTATGTTAGATCTAGACTTTTGAGTCTTGGATCTTCAAGATCAAACTAAGAACTATGTTCTACATCTTAAGATCTTGATTTCATAAGTTCACTTTCAAGTTTGTAACTTATTATTAGTTTTAAAGTTCATGTATGTGTTAGATCTAAGACTTTGATGTAACTTTGGTTCATCAAAACACTTGCAACACTTAAGTGAGTTGTGCTTCATGTCTTAGACTTACACTTGGGTTATGATGGTTAAACCTTGGTGAAAATGATGCAAACACATCAACGAGTTGTACACTTGAAGCTATATGCATCAAGGATGAGAACCATGATAAGCATCGAGCACCAAGAACCACCGGAACCTACTGACCCTAATGTTCTACTGTTTCTGTTTCTGACCCGTACGACCTGGGCTACTGTAACTATGATTTTCAGATATCTATGTTCGAGTAGATAACTTTTCATATAGGACTCATCTTAATCCGAGTTACGGTTTAGGATTTATGGCCCTCCGATCGTCACTATGTCTTTTAACGTTGTGCTGAAAATTCTGACCTAC
Organism: Rutidosis leptorrhynchoides; assembly: GCF_046630445.1. Taxonomy (NCBI): domain Eukaryota; kingdom Viridiplantae; phylum Streptophyta; class Magnoliopsida; order Asterales; family Asteraceae; genus Rutidosis; species Rutidosis leptorrhynchoides. Next base: position 344,212,191 of record NC_092338.1, on the reverse strand, counting down.
TCGCACTTAGACCGTCGCCATGGTCAAACGAAGACGAGTTTGCTTCTGTAATTTTTACCACACTTAAAGGACTCATATACAGAGCCATGGCCACTGGTCTCACCTTAATTTAGTAAGGGTAGAGGCCGTGGTGACTGATCGAAGTCAGCATTTGTTTTAAACTACTTTCATAAACGAAACTTACTTTACGCCTTTTGTTTGACAATGAATGATGATGACCCTTAAGACCTTATTTACATAATTTTAAACCTATTCGGATGATTTACTGACTTAGTACTATTTGACTTAGGTTGAGGACCCATTTGGACAACCTTCATTACTTGCTTACTTTCCGAGTCATACTTTACCGCTACTTTATCATTGTGAGTTATAGCATTCCCTTTTTACTTTAACTTATTTTGGGAACTGAGAATACATGCGGATTTTATGTTTTACATACTAGGAACGAGTACTTAAACTTATATATGTGTGGGTTATACAACGGCATAAACATTCCCTTTAGCTCGGTAACATTTAATCATTGGTTTTTGAACCGTGAACGCGAATCTTAGATATGGATCCATAGGGTTTGACATCCCCACTCGGGCTAGTCGCGCTAGCATTTAACAAGTGTTTAATACTTCGTAGACATACACACTTGCCAAGTGTACTTTCAGGGGGTATAAACGTTAAGTTAGTTACCAAGTGCCCACGGTTAACATATACTTTATCATACTGTTTTGAAACGCTCTTTGTAGCACTGAAATCTCGTGGCCTACCTTACATACTATTATACTTAAACTATAGCTCACCAACCTTTGTGTTGACATTTTTAAGCATGTTTTTCTCAGGTGCTTAAGGTTATTTGCTTCCGCTATCGTGCTAGTCTTGCCGTAGACACCCGCTGCTCTAGTGTTATCACCGCATGAACTATTTATCTTGCATTCAAACTTTAATACATTTGAAACTATGTTTTGTAATGACCTAAGGGTCACATACATTTATTCATGCTTACTATTCGTAGAAGCATACTGTCGGTGTAAAACATTTGATGTTGGTTATGACGTCACCTTTTTATCGTGAATGCAACTTCTTTTATTACAGCATGTAGTACTTAACCTTGTAATGATCCTGTTGTTGATGATTCGTACATGATGGTTTTATACGGGGCATCACAACGTTGCCTCATATTGAGTTGTTTTTGATCAAAAATATGCTAAGACTCTTATGGTCGGTGTACACTGTACACTTGGTTCCATATAGATAGTGTCTCCATATTTTGAGTGCAAAAACTACTGCTCCAAGTTCCAAATCGTGCGTCGTGTAGTTCCTTTCGTGAACTTTTAGTTGTCGTGAGGCGTATGCGATAAATTTTGTGCATTGCATTAATACACATCCTAAACCTTGGCGCGAAGCGTCACAATAGATCACGAAATCATCATTTCCTTCTGGTAATGACAAAATAGGTGCAGACGTTAACTTCATTTTTAATAACTGGAATGTAGATTCTTGTTCCGTGAACCAATTATACTTCTTTCCCTTTTGAGTCAATGCAGTTAAGGGTTTGACGATTTTAGAGAAATCTTGAATGAATCTTCGGTAGTAACCAGCAAGACCTAAGAATTGGCGGATTTGTGTTGGAGTCTTCGGTGTTTCCCATTTACTAATGGCTTCGATCTTGGCAGGGTCAACTTTAATTCCATGTTTACTGACAACATGGCCCAAAAATTGTACTTCTTGTAACCAGAAATCACACTTCGAAAATTTTGCGTACAGTTCTTCTTTCTTGAGTACCTCTAGTACCAGTCTTAAGTGTTGCTCATGTTCTTCCTTGTTCTTCAAGTAAATCAATATGTCGTCGATAAAAACAATGACAAATTTGTCTAAATACGGTCCACAGATGCGATTCATTAGATCCATGAATACTACTGGAGTATTAGTCAATCCAAAAGGCATGACAAAAAATTCATAGTGACCGTAACGGGTTCGAAACGCGGTTTTAAAAACATCTTCTTCCTTCACTCTCAGCTGATGATATCCGGAGCGTAGATCAATCTTAGAATAAACACTTGATCCTTGCAATTGATCAAACAAATCATCAATCCTCGGTAATGAGTACCGATTGTTGATCGTTAATTTGTTTAATTCTCGGTAATCTATGCACATTCTCATAGATCCATACTTCTTCTTGACGAACAGAATAGGAGCACCCCTAGGTGAAAAACTGGGACGAATAAATCCATGGTCCGATAATTCTTGCAACTGGTTTTGTAATTCTTGCATTTCTGAAGGTGCAAGTCTATATGGGGATCAGGCTACGGGTGCAGCTCCTGGTACGAGATCAATCTAGAATTCTACACATCTGTGTGGAGGTAGCCCTGGTAATTCTTCTGGAAATACTTTGGGATATTCTCTTATAACCGACACGTCATCAATGCTTATTTCTTCGGTATTGATCTTCTTCACGTGTGCCAGAATAGCATAACAACCTTTTCTTATAAGTTTATGGGCCTTCATACAGCTGATAAGGTTCAGCTTCGAGTTGCTCTTCTCCCCATAAATCATTAATGACGTTTCATCCTTTTGAGGGATGCGGATCGCTTTCTCAGCGCAAACAACTTCCGCTCTTGTTTTGGAAATCCAGTCCATGCCAACGATTACGTCAAAACTTCCTAATTCTACGGGTATCAAATCGATTTTGAAGGTTTCACCAGCGATATTTATTTCGCAACCATGGAAAATTTTATCGGCTTTTATCAATTTACCATTATCTAATTCAATAGTATATTTATTGTCTAGAAGCAATGATGCACATTTCAGTTTAGAACTAAAGTCTTTACACATATAACTTCTATCAGCACCCGTATCAAACATAATAGAAGATAGTTGATTATTAACGGTAAACGTACCCGTAACAAGATCAGGGTCCTCACGTGCTTCGCTGACATTAATGTTAAATGCCCTCCCACGTGCGGATTCTTTGTTCTTCTCCTTATCAGGGCATTGATTTATAAAGTGACCAGACTTCCCGCATCTAAAACATTTCTTGACATCAGTCAGTTTTGTCTTTACTTCAAAAACGGTGGCATAACAATCTTTCGCCACATATCCTTTCTTGTTGCACTTATCACAGACCACTTGGCAATAACCTGCATGATGTGTGTAACATCTTTTGTAGAACGGATGGGGTCCCTTATAGTTTGGACTAGCAGTTGCCCCATCTTGTTTACCTTTAAAAGTTTCTCGCCTCTTCAGGTGAGTACTTTTGCCCTTATAGTCTTCCCATTTCCTCTTTCCTTCAGTTGTCTTGACTTCGGTAATTGTTGCCTTAATCGAACTCTATGTGATCTGCTCCATGAGTTGGTGTGCCATTGTCATGGCCTCCTGCATCGTATTCGGTTTGGACGATGTAACATTTCCTTTGATATTGATCGATAAATCGTCAATATACATCTCTATCTTTCGTTTCTCGTTTGGCACTAATTCGGGACACAACAAGGCTAGTTCCATGAAACGCTTTTAATAGTTCTTGAGATTCGTACCGAAAACCTTCAGATTACTTAACTCAGATTCCATTTATCTAATCTCGTTTCGAGGACAATACTCCTCGATTAGCATCTTTTTCAGTTCTTCCCAAGAGATATCATATGCCGTGTCTACTCCTTCTGCTTAAGCATAATTGTTCCACCAAGTAAGTGCACCGTTTTGCAACATGCACGAAGCATACTTTGACTTGTGTCCATCCGCACAATTACTGATTTTGAAAACAAACTCCATCTTTTCAAACCATCGGGTTAGACCGACTGGTCCCTCGGTTCCACTAAACATCTGCGGTTTGCATCCTTGAAAAGTTTTGTATGAGCATCCGTTTCGTGAGTTTGTGTTCACGGCTGCTGCTTCAGTTGCTGCTTTTGCTGCCTCGGCTGCAGCAATTCTTTCATTCACACATTTCTCGACTAGTTCCTCAAACTCAGCATCCGACATTTGGGACATGTTTCATCAATAAACACAACAGGGATAAATTAATCATATAGAATATTATAGGTATAATGAGTAGTTAATAGTTAATCATAGCATTTTAATAATATAAACCAATTATTTTAAAAGCTTTTTCTTCTTATTAGCGTTTTATAATTATTTGCAGGGTATTACTTACCTGTTAAAGTTCATACCTAATAGCTTAGTACCACAATTAACTACTATAGTTCAAATAATATTCTATTATGAAAAGCTAATGCATTATCATTTCGCGCTTTATTCTTCAATGCATTATGGTACAACGATACAATACCACTTATTCACATAAGTTTATTTTACATAAAACATATGTAGAATAAAGTAAGGCACAATAATTAGTATTATACAATACATGAAGTGATGTCGTAGCGGAAATGGTTTTTAAAAGCGGCGAGGCTTCTTGTTATCAAGTACTGGAATATCGCTTATTCGAGCGGTAGATTTATATTTTTGTCGGGGTTCTGAGGTACTTGATACCTTAATAGAGTTGGTAAGAGAAGGGTGACTAGGAGTAGCAATATTAGGAGCATCAATTGCTTTATTAATTTTTGGATTAGGCAATTCTGGGTTGGTGACTACAGGTTCCTTTCCTTTGTTAACTTCTTTTTCAGTAATCTTCTTTACTTCCTCCTCTCCTCGTTGATCTCATCTAATGAATTGTCTAAGTCATGTGTAGGAGAATATGTTTGATCGGTGGTCATGAGCCGATATCTGCCAGGCGTAATCGGTACAACCCACCCGTCAGCGCTGTATCTGACCCAGTGTCCATGTTCGTTTAGAAATGGATGGCCCTTGTTTATTCTAGGGATCACGGTACCATCAAAACGATACTGTGGGTCCGGAAAACCAGGGCTGGGTGGAGCTGGGACCTCCTCTGGGTTTACCGGGAGTTGAGATTCCCCGGCTACCACAATTTCCTTTTTAATAGGTATTGGAACGCCCTTTTCAGTTGTCTAGATAATAGATTCAGTGTCCGATTCTGAATCGTACAAAATGATAGGATTAGAAGAAGTCATCTATCACATAATTGAAACAAAAATTACGTTAGCATATAAATATATCACATATAATGTTTTTGACAAAATGATAAGCAAAAAAAATCGATAAAAACAAATATAGTCATAGTCCAGACTCACTAATGCATCCTAACAATTACCAGTTAAACACACTAATGCAAATTCTGGTTCCCTTTGACCTCAAGCTCGGATACCAACTGTAACGGCACGTTAATCATTAATTCCACAGTGAGGTTTTGACCTCTATATGATACGTTTTGATAAAATATTTCAATTATTAAAATAAGTGCCTTTCTAAACATATAAAGTTATAAACATGTGAGCGAGTGCTTAAGTATAAGCAAATCCCGAAAATACATAAGTTTTTATCATACGGTTTGACATCACAGTCAAATTATTTATTACACAACGCAGTTTTATTTCGAATGCAATAAACTTTATACAAAGCATGAGAGACTTCATGCAGGCAACACGCACATCACAGCGGAAGCAGTCTAAGAACCTGAGAATAAAACATACTAAAAAGGTCAACACGAATGTTGGTGAGTTATAGTTTTAATTGCTCGATTCATAAGTATATAAAGATAGGCCACAAGATTTCATCAAAAGTTTATCAATAGATTCTACGTAACAGAGCACCCTGGTAACTAAGCTTAACATTATAATGATAATTACCCTATTCATTTTAATACACACAAACCAGAGTGTCATAAACTCAAATAACATACGTCCGTTAAAAGGCTAGCGCTCTAGCTCGGATGGGGATGTCATGCCCTATTGATCCATATACAATTATTCGTGCCCATCAGTCCATATCCTATGTACTGGCAGCTACTAGTTACCAAAGCTAAGGGATTTTCGGTTTAACTCAGTATAGAATTTAGTATGTACTTGTGTCCATTGCGTTTAAAATAAATTACATGTATTCTCAGCCCAAAAATTTTTAAGGTATTTAAAAAGGAAGACTATAAAAGTAACACCCCAGGTAAAACGTTCCCCGTAGCATGATATTGTCCGCTTTGCAGAGATAGGGACGTACCCTTGTTTCCCCCGTAGGTTGCTCACGGATTTTTCTTGGCGACCAAACACGAAGAGAACTTTCCCAGGAGGTCACTCATCCTGGTAGTGCTCTCGCCTGAGCACGCTTAACTGCAGAGTTCTCATGGGATCTGCTGCGCTTGTGGTCCCAAAACGCGTCATGCTAGGAAAGGTCTCCACACCCTTACAAGGCATGCTTCGTTACCCTCTCCAACCGATGTGGGACGGATGTAACACGGATGTTACAATCCTCCCCCCTAATGGGACACAGCGTCCTCGCTGTGAACGTTTGGTCCGGGGCCTGGCTCTGATACCATTCAGTAACACCCCAGGTAAAACGTTCCCCGTAGCATGATATTGTCCGCTTTGCAGAGATAGGGACGTACCCTTGTCTCCCCCATAGGTTGCTCACGGATTTTTCTTGGCGACCAAACACGACGAGCACTTTCCCAGGAGGTCACCCATCCTGGTAGTGCTCTCGCCTGAGCACGCTTAACTGCGGAGTTCTCATGGGATCTGCTGCGCTTGTGGTCCCAAAACGCGTCATGCTAGGAAAGGTCTCCACACCCTTATAAGGCATGCTTCGTTCCCCTCTCCAACCGATGTGGGACGGATGTAACACAGATGTTACAATAAACTCACGGGTCAATATTGAGATTCAATATTGTAGGCAAATTGCGTAGACGATTGTATGGTTGGCCTTGGATTCAAGAACAATACCCCGAACAATGCCCAATATTTCCTTAGTTTAAAACGGTTTGAAACCCGAATTAAAACACCCTCGTATATACCTTATTATTATTAAACTTAAATTTAAAATTATAATTATAATATAAATATAAATATAGAGAGAAAGAAGTAGAGAGATTGTGTGTTACTTGGTCGAGCAAACTGGCGTATTTATAGTACTTTTTCATTTCCTGTAACCCATGCGATCGCATGGGTTTTTAGGGCTTTTTCCATGCGATCGCATGGCTAGGCTGGACAGCTCATTTCTGCTTTGTTTGCTAGTTCGTCGACATAATATTTACGGTAGCAAATAGTGTTTTTGGTCCCCATGCGATCACATGGGCTTTTGGTGTATCTGCCATACGATCACATGGCTAGTCTGGCCTTTTGTTTGCTAGTTTGTCGACATTATATACTGTAGCAAATAATGTTTTACTGTAACAAATAGTGTTTACCGTAGTAAAAATGATTTTTACTGTAGCAAATAGTATTTTACTGTAACAAATAGTGTTTACTGTAGCAAAATGATTTTTACTGTAGCAAATAGTGTTTTACTTGTATATCTTATAATATATATATATATATATATATATATATATATATATATACACACACACACACACACACATATAATTGTTCGTGAATCGTCGAGAGCAGTCAAAGGTAATTGAATATATGAAACATTTCTAAAATTTTGAGACTCAATCTAACAGACTTTGCTTAACGTGTCAAAATAATAAATCGTATAGAGAATTGGTTTAAATAAGTCGAAATTTTCCGGGTCATCACAGGTTTGGTAAACGGTGGAAACTGAAACCAAGGTACATTGGACCATTCAAGATTATAGATCGTGTCGGACCAGTAGCTTACCGACTTGAATTACCTCAACAACTCGCCGGCGTACATGATACTTTTCACGTATCGAATCTGAAGAAATGCTTAGCCAAAGAAGATCTCACTATTCCTTTAGAAGAAATCCAAATCAATGAAAAACTTCAATTCATTGAAGAACCCGTCGAAATAATGGATCGTGAGGTTAAAAGACTTACGCAAAATAATATACCAATCGTTAAGGTTCGATGGAATGCTTGTAGAGGACCCGAGTTCACCTGGGAGTGTGAAGATCAGATGAAGAAAAAATACCCTCACTTATTTCCAGATGATACGTCAACACCTCCAACTGCTTAAAATTTCGGGACGAAATTTATTTAACGGGTAGGTACTATAGTGACCCGAACTTTTCCATGATTATATATTATATGAGATTAATATTTACATGAATAAATATTTCCAACATGTTAAGCAATCAAACTTGTTAAGACTTGATTAATTGAAACGGTTTTTGTGTTAACGTTTGACCACCCAGTTTGTCCGATGATTCACGAACGTTATAACTTGTATATGACATGATATTATATATATGAACATATATATATATATATATATATATATATATATATATATATATATATATATATATATATATATATATATATATATATATATATATATATATATATATATATATATATATATATATATATATGTTTAACATGATGAAATGATAATTAAAGTATCACATTATGTATATTTACAATGAACCTCATACATAAAATAAGACTACTAACTTAAGAAATTCAAAACGTTATCTATACGTAACGATTATCGTCGTAATAACGTTTTAATATTTATATATCATATTAAGATATATTAGTGCATCATGTTATCATGATAATGTAAAAATTTAACATCTCATTAAATATAATAACAATGGTATTAATTACATTTAACGAAATCGTTAACTTAAAGGTTTCAAAACAACACTTACATGTAACGACTAACGATGACTTAACGACTCAGTTAAAATGTATATACATGTAGTGTATTAAGATGTATTAGTACACTATTGAAAGACTTCAAGACACATATCAAAGTACTTCTACTTAGCAAAAATGCTCACAATTACATTCTCGTTCATTTTCATCAATAATTCTACTCGTATGCACCCGTATTCGTACTCGTACAATACACAACTTCTAAATGTATATACTATTGGTATATACACTTCAATGATCAACTCTTAGCAGCCCTTTTGAGTCACCAAGACATGTGGGAACTATCATTTGGCAACTAGCATGAAATATCTAACAAGAATACAAACTAATGGAGACTATATGTGTACTCCATATTCACGTGAACTAGCACCAACCATAACACTCTCATTTTTAAACTTTCATGCATCAAACAACTCTCTCTCTCAAGTGTTCTCTCATTTTTCTAAGTGTTCTTCATCATCTTTAATAAAATCTAACTCAATCTAGTTCATAAATCCTAACCTAGATCAACTTTTAAAACAACTACTTAAGAACACATCAAGAACACTTTCAAGTTTACAAGTCTACTTCCAAGCTTTCTAATCCATCTCAAGTAATCATCTAAGATCAAGAAATCTCTATTATTTACAGTAGGTTACCATTTTAATTCAAGGTAACACTCATATTAAAACTTTGATTCGATTTCTATAACTATAAACTATCTTAATTCGAGTAAAAATCTTACTTGAACTTGTTTTCATGTCATGATTCTACTTCAAGAACTTTCAAGCCATCCAAGATCCTTTGAAGCTAGATCATTTCTTGTCACTTCCAATAGGTTTACCTACTAAACTTGAGGTAGTAATGATGTTCATAACATCATTCGATTCATATTTATATAACTATCTTATTCGAAGATTTAAACTTGTAATCACTAGAACATAGTTTAGTTAATTCTAAACTTGTTCACAAACAAAGTTAATCCTTCTAACTTAACTTTTAAAATCAACTAAACACATATTCTATATCTATATGATATGCTAACTTAATGATTTAAAACCTTGAAACACGAAGAACACCGTAAAACTGGAGATACGCCGTCGTAGTGAAACCGGGGGCTGTTTTGGGTTGGATAATTAAAAACTATGATAACCTTTGATTTAAAATTTATTCTTCTAAGAAAATGATATTTCATATGAACATGAAACTATATTCAAAAATCATGGTTAAACTCAAAGTGGAAGTATGTTTTTCAAAATGGTCATCAAGATGTCGTTCTTTCGACGAAAATGACTACCTCTTACAAAAATGACTTGTAACCTGTATTTATGACTATAAATTTATACTTTTTCTAGTTAGTTTAATAAATTTCAGTTCATTATGAAACCATAGCAACTTGATTCACTCAAAACGGATTTAAAACGAAGAAGTTATGGGTAAAACAAAATTGGATATTTTTGCTTGTTTTAGCTACGTGAAACTTTGTAACAAATCTATACTAACCATAACTTAACTAACTTATATTGTATTATACTTGTATTCTAACATATATTATGTAATCTTGATAGACCATAGACACGTATACAATGTTTTGACATATCATATCGACGTCATATATATATATATATATATATACATATATATATATATATATACATATATATATATATATACATATATATATATATATATATATATATATATATATATTATTTGGAATAACCATAGACACTCTATATGCGGTAATGCTCGAGTTATCTATACAGGGTTGAGGTTGATTCCAAAATAATATATATACTTTGAGTTGTGATCGAGTCTGAGACTTGTATACACTGCGCCGTGGATTGATTCGAGATAATATATATTGATTTATTTCTGTATTACTAACTGTGGATAACTAATTGTGGACTACTAACGTTGGATTGTTAACTTAATAAATTTAAAACGTCAAAATGTAATAAAAATGTTGTGAATATATTTCGATCATATGTTGATATATATGTATATATTTGTTATAGGTTTGTGAATCGACCCGTGGCCAAGTCTTTTTTTGACGAAGTAAAAATCTCTGAATGTGAGTTATAGTCCCACTGTTAAAATCTAATATTTTTTTTGGGATGAGAATACATGCAGTTTTATAAATGTTTTACAAAATAGACACAAGTACGTGAAACTACATTCTATAGTTGAATGATCGAAGCCGAATATGCCCCTTTTGCTTGGTAGCCTAAGAATTTGTAAACCAGTCTACTAATTGACGCGAATCCTAAAGATAGATCTATTGGGCCCAACAAACCCCATCCGTTGTTGCGGATGCTTTAGTACTTCGAAATTATCATGTCTGAAGGATGTCCCAAAATGATGGGGATATTCTATATGCATCTTGTTAATGTCGGTTACAGGTGTTCACCATATGAATGAATTTTTTTTATGCAGATTGCTATTATGCATGCATGTTGTTTATGAGAAATGGAAATATGAAATCTTGTGGTCTATTAATACGATTTGATAAATATATAGTTTAAACCTATAACTCACCAATATTTTTTTGTTGACGTTTTAAGCATGTTTATTCTCAGGTGATTGTTAAGAGCTTTTGCATACTAAATTAAGGACAAGATTTGGATTCCATGCTTGTATAATATTGTTTAAAAACTGCATTCGAGAGTTTACTTTGTTGTAACATATCAATTATTGTAAACCATTATGTAATGGTCGAGTGTAAGCGTAAAATTTTAGATTATCAATACTTGATAATCTAGGTTATGTCCTTTAAACCTTTGTCGATAAAATAAAGGTTATGGTTTGTTTTAAAAACGAATGCAGTCTTTAAAAAACGTCTCATATAGAGGTTAAAACCTCGCAACGAAATCAGTTAATATGAAACGTTTATAATCGATATGAACCGGACATTTCAGTTGGTATTCGAGCGTTGGTCTTAGAGAACTAGAAATTTGCATTAGTGTGTCTAACCGAGTTTATTAGGATGCATTAGTGAGTCTGGACTTCGACCGTGTTTACTTTAAAAATGATTGCTTAACACTTTTGTTGGAAACTATATATTTTTACATGTAAATATTATGTGCTATATTAATCTTTTAACGTGTTTGATATTGTGTGATAGATGTCTACCTCTAGTACAAATCCCATCGACTCACCTAATAATAATGAAGAGTCGAATGTATTTTGGGAATGTTCACAAATTCTGGAAGAAGAGGAACCGGAAGAAGAGGAACCGGAAGAAGAGGAACCGGAAGAAGAAGAAGAAGTTCCGGAGGAGGAAATAATAAAAATCACAGAAAAACCGTTAAATAAAAGAAAATCTTCAACCAATGGATCAAAACTGAAAATGGTTTGTGGTGTTTCCGCTGTGGAGGAAAATATTGGGAAGATTACCAATTTTCTGATGAATCGGATCCCGATGAGGATTCCGATGATGTTATAGAAATTACCCAGGCTCAATTTAATAAAGCAAAAGAAAACAATAAGGGAAAAGCTATCAAAATAGAGAAACCTGATCCTAATCCTGATGAACTCTATGTTAACATGAAATACCCTGATGGGGTGTACCATAAACACCCGTATTTCTTAAATTTTAACTATAACCCTGGAACATCTAAGCCACCAGGTTTTTCCAGACCATTTGTGAAAAGGACGGCTCGTATTAGAGAAGCACCATGTATCCCTAGGAAATTAGCAAAACGAACAGAGTCCGAGGAAGAAGAAACAAGTGATTCGGAATAAAGAGTTGTAATCATACTGTGTAATATATGTATGATAACGTGCTTGTACTTTTATGCTACATATAAAATAGCGGTATGATATGATTGTAAAATATTGTATCAAAAGTTTAAGCGTGAAGTGTTAATGAATTAAGTTTTTCATGATAGAATATTATTTCGATAGTAGTAGTTAATTTTTGCGCTAGCTATTAAGTATGAACTTTACCGGGTAGGTACTACCCGAACTAAAATTATAAAACGCTAATATGAAGAAAAGGCTTTTATAAATAAGTTCATATTATGCTACGAAATACTATTGACTACTCCTAATATTTTATATGATTAACTTAACTCTTTTGGCTATTTTGAAGGAAATGGCACCGACTACTCGACAGAACTTGAATATGAGCGAAGAAGATTTCCGTGCATTCCTTGCTGCAAATATAGCCACAGTACAGGCTGCAATGCAAAACAACAACAATAACTCATGGTCTAGCAGTGGAGTTAACTCCACAGGAAACCATGTAGGATGCTCCTACAAGGCTTTTACTGCCTGTAAACCTCTGGAATTCGATGGAACTGAAGGACCAGTCGGACTGAAACGATGGACCGAGAAGGTCGAATCTGTTTTTGCTATAAGCAAATGTACTGAAGAAGACAAGGTAAAGTACGCCACGTATACCTTCACAGGTACTGCGTTAACATGGTGGAATACCTATCTCGAGCAGGTGGGACAAGATGCTGCTTACGCGCTACCGTGGTCAGCATTCAAACACCCGATGAATGAACAGTATCTCCCCAGAAACGAGGTCAATAAGCTCAAGGTAGAGCTTAGAGGATTACGAACGCAAGGATTAGATATTACCACATACGAACGATGATTTACGGAATTGTGCCTATTATGTCCAAGAGTGTTCGAAGATGAAGAAGAGAAGATCGGCGCATTTGTAAAAGGGTTACCAGAAAGGATTCAATAAGATGTGAGTTCACACGAGCCCGCCTCCATACAAAAGGCAAGTCGAATGGCTCACAAACTCATAAACCAGATTGAGGGGAGAATTAAAGAACAGGAGGCCGAAGAGGCCAACATGAAACAAGTCAAGAGAAAGTGGGAGGAAAACAATGACAAGAGTCACCAATACAATAACAACAACAATGACAACATCAATCGCAACAACTATCCCAACAACCGTAAAATTAACCGCAACAACAAAAATTGCAACCCCAACAACAACTATAACAACCGTTTCAGCAACAACAACAACCACCACAACAACAACCATCCCAACAATAATAACAACAAGAATCAGAAATAGCCATGCCAAAGGTGTGAAAAGTACCACCAGAATGGATTCTGCACGACATTTTGTACCAAGTGTAAAAGAAATGGACATGGTGCGACGAAGTGTGAGGTCTACGGACCAATGAATAACAGAAATAAAAGAACAAATAATGCTGCCGTAATTTGTTTTGGATGTGGAAAACCGGGCCACTTTAATAGAAATTTCCTGAATAAGGGGAACACTAATGGGCAGGGCCGCGAAAGAGTTTTCAACATCAATTCGGCAGAAGCATAGGAAGACCCGGAGCTTGTTACGGGTACGTTTCTTATTGACGATAAATCTGCTTATGTTTTATTTGATTCGGGTAGGGATAGAAGCTATATGAGTAGAGATTTTTGTGCCAAATTAAATTGTCCATTAATGCCTTTGGATAATAAATTTTTACTCAAATTAGCAAACGGTAAATTAATTACAGCAGATAAAATATGTCGGAATTGAGAAATTAAACTGGTTAGCGAAATGTTTAAGATTGATTTGATACCAGTAGAGTTAGGGAGTTTGGATGTGATAATTGGCATTGACTGGTTGAAAGAGGTGAAAGCAGAGATCATTTGTTACAAAAATGCGATTCGCATTATGCGCGAAAAGAGAAAACCCTTAATGGTGTACGGAGAGAAAAGCAACGCAAAGTTAAATCTTATTAGTAATTTGAAGGCGCAAAAGCTAATAAGAAAAGGTTGCTATGCCATTCTAGCACACATTGAAGAAGTCAAACCCGAAGAAAAGAAAATCAATGATGTTCCCGTCATAAAAGAATTTCTCGACGTATTTTTGAAAGAATTACCGGGATTAACTCCACACCGATCTGTTGAATTTCAAATAGATCTTGTACCGGGAGCTGCACCAATAGCTCATGCTCCTTACAGACTCGCACCCAGCGAAATGAAGGAACTCCAGAGTCAATTACAAGAGCTTTTAGTGCATGGTTTCATTCGACCAAGCACATCACCATGGGGAGCTCCTGTTTTATTTGTCAAAAAGAAGGACGGTACATTCAGGTTGTGTATCGACTAATGAGAGTTGAACAAACTTACCATCAAGAACCGTTACCCACTACCGAGAATCTACGACTTATTTGATCAACTACAAGGTTCTTCGGTTTATTCGAAGATCGATTTACGTTCTGGGTATCATCAAATGAGGGTGAAGGAATTGATATTCCAAAGACTGCTTTCAGAATGCATTACGGTCATTACAAGTTTATGGTTATGCCGTTTGGTTTGACTAATGCACCAACTGTGTTCATGGAGGCACTACTTATATGAGGTCAAAAGTATCATATATACCGATCACAAAAGTCTCCAACATATATTTGATCAGAAACAACTGAATATGAGACAGCGCAGGTGGATTGAGTTGTTGAATGATTACGATTTTGAGATTCGTTACCACCCAGAAAAAGCGAATGTGGTAGCCGACGCCTTGAGCAGAAAGTACAGTGAACCTATTCGAGTAAAAGCTATGAATATAATTATTCATACTAACCTTACTACTCAAATAAAGGAGGCGTAACAGGGGGTTTTAAAAGAGGGAAATTTGAAGAATGAAATACCCAAAGGATCGGAGACACATCTTAATATTCGGGAAGACGGAAGCCTGTATAGGGATGAAAGAATTTGGGTACAAAGGCTTAGAGATGTGAGGAAAATGGTACTTAGTGAAGCACATAAAACCAGATATTCAATACATCCCGGAGCGGGAAAGATGTACAAAGATCTCAAGAAACATTTTTGGTGGCCGGGTATGAAAGCCGATATTGCTAAATACGTAGGAGAATGTTTGACGTGTTCTAAGGTAAAAGCTGAACATCAGAAACCATCAGGTCTACTTCAACAACCCGAAATCCCAGAATGGAAATGGGAAATTATTACCATGGATTTCATTACTAAATTACCAAGGACTGCAAGTGGTTATGATACTATTTGAGTAATAGTCGATCGTCTCACCAAGTCAGCACACTTTCTGCCAATAAGAGAAGATGATAAAATGGAGAAGTTAGCATGACTATACTTGAAGGAAGTCGTCTCCAGACATGGAATACCAATCTCTATTATCTTTGATAGGGATGGTAGATTTGTTTCAAGATTTTGGCAGACGTTACAACAAGCATTGGGGACTCGTCTAGATATGAGTACTGCCTATCATCCACAAACCGATGGACAGAGTGAAAGGACGATACAGACTCTTGAAGACATGCTACGAGCATGTGTTATTGATTTTGAAAACAGTTGGGATCGACACCTACCGTTAGCAGAATTTTCCTACAACAACAGTTACCATTCGAGTATTGAGATGGCACCATTTGAGGTACTTTATGGTAAAAGTGCAGGTCTCTGATTTGTTGGAATGAAGTGGGGGATAGACAAATTACGAGTCCAAAAATTATCCAAGAAACTACCGAGAAAATCATTCAAATTCAACAACGGTTGAAAACCGCCCAAAGTCGACAAAAGAGCTACGCGGACATTAAAAGAAAATATATAGAATTTGAAATTGGTGACATGGTCATGCTCAAGGTATCACCTTGGAAAGGTGTCGTTCGATTTTGTAACGACCCGTCAAAATCGCTATTGACGCGGCACGTTAATCATTGATTCCACAGTGAGGTTTTGACCTCTATATGATACGTTTTGATAAAATATTGCATTCGTTAAAATAAGTGACTTTCTAAACATAGAAATTTATAAACATGTGGGCGAGTGCTTAAGTATAAGCAAATCCCTAAAATACATAAGTTTTTATCATACAGTTTGACATCACAGTCAAATTATTTATTACACAACGCAGTTTTATTTAGAATGCAATAAACTTTATACAAAGCATGAGAGACTCCATGCAGGTAACAAGCACATCACATCGGAAGCACTCTAAGAACCTGAGAATAAAACATGCTAAAAAGGTCAACACGAATGTTGGTGAGTTATAATTTTAATTGCTCGAGTCATAAGTATATAAAGATAGACCACAAGATTTCATCAAAAGTTTTTCAATAGATTCTACGTAACAGAGCACCCTGGTAACTAAACTTAATTGTATAATGATAATTACCCTATTCGTTTTAATACACGCAAACCAACGTGTCATAAGCTTAAATAACATACGTCCGTTAAAAGGCTAGCGCTCTAGCTCGGACGGGGATGTCAAGCCCTATGGATCCATATACAATTATTCGCGCCCACCAGTCCATATCCTATGTACTGGCAGCTACTAGTTACCAAAGCTAAGGGATTTTCGGTTTAACTCAGTGTAGAATTTAGTATGTACTTGTGTCCATTGCGTTCAAAATAAATTGCATGTATTCTCAGCCCAAAAATATTTAAAGTATTTAAAAAGGGAGACTATAAACTCACGGTTCAATATTGAGATTCAATATTGTAGGAAAATTGTGTAGACGACTGTATGGTTGGCCTTGGATTCAAGAACAATACCCCGAACAATACCCAATATTTCCTTAGTTTAAAACGGTTTGAAATCCGAATTAAAATACCCTCGTATATACCTTATTATTATTAAACTTAAATTTAAAATTATAATTATAATATAAATATAAATATAGAGAGAAAGAAGCAGAGAGATTGTCTGTTACTTCATCGAGCAAACTGGCGTATTTATAGTACTTTTTCATTTCCTGTAGCCCATGAGATCGCATAGGTTGTCAGTGCTTTTGCCATGCGATTGCATGGCTAGGCTGGACAGCTCATTTCTGCTTTGTTTGCTAGTTCGTCGACATAATATTTACTGTAGCAAATAGTGTTTTTGGCCCCCATGCGATCGCATAGGCTTTTGGTGTCCATGCGATCGCATGGCTAGTCTGGCTTTTTGTTTGCTAGTTCGTCGACATAATATTACTGTAGCAAAGTAGTGTTTTACTGTAACAAATAGTGTTCACTGTAGCAAAATAATTTTTACTGTAGCAAATAGTGTTTTACTGTAACAAATAGTGTTTACTGTAGCAAAATGATTTTTACTGTAGCAAATAGTGTTTTACTTGTACATCTTATAATATATATATATATATATATATATATATATATATATATATATATATATATATATATATATATAATTGTTCGTGAATCGTTGAGAGCAGTAAAAGGTAATTGAATATATGAAACAGTTCTAAAATTTTGAGACTCGATCTAACAGACTTTGCTTAACGTTTCAAAATAATAAATCGTATAGAGAATTGGTTTAAATAAGTCAAAATTTTCCGAGTCATCACAGTATCTCCCCGTTAAAGAAAATTTTGTCCCGAAATTTTGAGTAGTACCTGTTTTATGAGCGATATCAGTGAACAAATGTGGATACTTTTGCTTCATTTGATCTTCAAGTTTCGAAGTTAACTCGGGTCCTCGACTTGCATTCCAACGAACTCTAACTATCGGTATTTTGCTTTGTTTTAATTGTTTGACCTCACGGTCCATGATTTCAACAGGTTCTTCGATAAGATGGAGTTTATCATTGATTCGTATTTCGTCAAGAGGAATTACGACGTCCTTTTCATCTAAACATTTCTTCAAATTTGACACGTGAAATGTGTCATGAACACTACTAAGTTCTTGAGGTAGCTTTAATCGATAAGCAACTGTTCCAATTCTTTCGGTGATTTCAAAGTTTCCTACTTACCTAGAACTTAGCTTTCCTCATTTACTGAATCGTATAATGCCTTTTCAGGGTGACACTTTCAACATGACTTTGTCGCCCACTTAAAATTCTAGCGGTTTTCTTCTTACATCAGCATAACTCTTTTGACGACTCATGGCCATTTTCAATCGTTGTTGCATTTGAATGATCTTTTCGGTGGTTTCATGTATAATCTCTGGTCCAGTCAGTTGTCTTTCTCCTACTTCACTCCAACAAATAGGAGATCTGAAGTGCTTCGAATGGTGCTGCATTGATGCTCGTATGATAGATGTTATTGTATGAGAATTCTGCCAAGGGTAAGTGTCGATCCCAACTGGTTCCAAAGTCAATGACGCATGCCCGTAACATGTCTTCTAATGTTTGTATTGTTCTTTCACTTTGACCATCTGTCTGTGGGTGATAAGCGTTGCTCATATCTAATCGAGTTCCCAATGCTTTTTGTAATGACTGCCAAAAACGTGATATGAATCGGGTGTCGTGATCAGATATGATGGAGATAGGTACACCATACCTGGAAACTACTTCCTTTAAATATAGGCGTGCTAATTTCTCCATACTGTCTGTCTCCTTTATTGGTAGAAAGTGAGCTGATTTAGTGAGGCGATCAACTATCACCCAAATAGTATCGTGACTACTTGCAGTCCTTGGAAGTTTCGTAATGAAATCCATGGTTATTCTTTCCCATTTCCATTGAGGAATTTCAGGTTGTTGCAGTAACCCAGACGGCTTTTGATGATCATCTTTGACCTTCGCACATGTCAAACATTTGCTTACATAAGTAGCAATTTCTGTCTTCATATTAGGCCACCAATAGAACTTCTTGAGATCATGGTACATTTTTCCGTTCCCTGGGTGAATTGAGTACCTCGTTTGGTGTGCTTCATTCAGTACTAGTTGCCTTAGGTTACCATGTCTTGGTACCCATATCCTATCAGCAAAATACAGTGTTCCATCAGCTTTTACTTCAAGCTGTTTTTCTAACCCTTTGCTCATTTCGCCTTTTTCGTTTTCTGCTTTTAAAGCCTCTAACTGTGCTGCTTGAATTTGCTTTGTGAGATTAGTACGAATTGTAATGTTCAAAGCTCGGACCCTAAGAGGTTTTACTCTCTCTTTCTGACTTAGGGCATCAGCAACTACATTAGCCTTTCCGGGGTGGTAACGGATTTCACAATCGTAATCGTTCAATAACTCTACCTAGTGACGTTGCCTCATATTTAGTTGTTTTTGATCAAAAATATGCTGAAGACACTTATGGTCAGTGTACACTGTACACTTGGTTCCATATAGATAGTGTCTCTATATTTTGAGTGCAAAAACTACTGCTCCAAGTTCCAAATCGTGCGTCGTGTAGTTCCTTTCGTGAACTTTTAGTTGTCATGAGGCGTATGCGATAACTTTTGTGCGTTGCATTAATACACATCATAAACCTTGGCGCGAAGCGTCACAATAGATCACGAAATCATCATTTCCTTCTGGTAATGACAAAATGGGTGTAGACGTTAACTTCTTTTTTAATAACTGGAATGCGAATTCTTGTTCCGTGAACCAATCATACTTCTTTTCCTTTTGAGTCAATGCAGTTACCGGTTTGGCGATTTTAGAGAAATCTTGAATGAATCTTCGGTAGTAACCAGCAAGACCTAAGAATTGACGGATTTGTGTTGGAGTCTTCGGTGTTTCCCATTTACTAATGGCTTCGATCTTGGCAGGGTCAACTTTAATTCCATGTTTACTGACAACATGGCCCAAAAATTGTACTTCTTGTAACCAGAAATCACACTTCGAAAATTTTGCGTACAGTTCTTCTTTTTTGAGTACCTCTAGTACCAGTCTTAAGTGTTGCTCATGTTCTTCCTTGTTCTTCAAGTAAATCAATATGTCGTCGATAAAAACAATGACAAATTTGTCTAAATACGGTCCACAGATGCGATTCATTAGATCCATGAATACTGCTGGAGCATTAGTCAATCTAAAAGGCATGACTAAAAATTTATAGTGACCGTAACGGGTTCTGAACGCGGTTTTAGGAACATCTTCTTCCTTCACTCTCAGCTGATGATATCCAGAGCGTAGATCAATCTTAGAATTCTTGCAACTGGTTTTGTAATTCTTGCATTTCTGAAGGTGCAAGTCTATATGGGGATCGGGCTACAGGTGCAGCTCCTGGTACGAGATCAATCTGGAATTCTACACATCTGTGTGGAGGTAGCCCTGGTAATTCTTCTGGAAATACTTCAGGATATTCTCTTACAACCGGCACGTCATCAATGCTTCTTTCTTCGGTATTGATCTTCTTCACGTGTGCCAGAATAGCATAAAAACCTTTTCTTATAAGTTTATGGGCCTTCATACAGCTGATAAGGTTCAGCTTTTAATTGCTCTTCTCCCCATAAATCATTTATGATGTTTCATCCTTTTGAGGGATGCGGATTGCTTTCTCAGTGCAAACAACTTCCGCTCTTGTTTTGAACATCCAGTCCATGCCAACGATTACGTCAACACTTCCTAATTTTACGGGTATCAAATCGATTTTGAAGGTTTCACCAGCGAGATTTATTTCGCAATCATGGCAAATTTTATCGGCTTTTATCAGTTTACCATTAACTAATTCAATAGTATATTTATCGTCTAGAGGCAATGATGCACATTTCAGTTTAGAACTAAAGTCTTTACACATATAACTTCTATCAGCACACATATCAAACATAATAGAAGCTAGTTTATTATTAACGACAAACGTACCTGTAACAAGATCAGGGTCCTCACGTGCTTCGCTGACATTAATGTTAAATGCTCTCCCACGTGCGGGTTCTCCTTATTAGGGCATTGATTTATAAAGTGACCAGAATTCCCGCATCCAAAACATTTCTTGACATTAGATTTCTCTATTTTTATGCCCTTTCCCTTATTATTTTCTTTTGCCTTTTTAAATTCAGTTGGGGTAATTTCTATAACATCATCGGAATTCTCGTCGGAATCCGATTCATCGGAGAATTGGTAATCCTCCCAATATTTTGCTTCCTTGGCGGAAACACCATTGATCATAATTAACCTTGGTCGGTTGGTTGAGCATTTTCTTTTACTTAACCGTTTTATTATTTCCCCCACCGGTTCTATTTCCTCCTCCGGTTCCTCCTCTTCCGGTTCTGATTCTTCTTCTGGTTCTTCTTCGGGAACTTGTGAATCAGTCCAATATATATTCGACTCTTCGTTATTATTAGGTGAGTCAATGGGATTTGTGCTAGAGGTAGACATCTATCACACAATATCAAACATGTTAAGAGATTAATATATCACATAATATATACATGTTAATAATATATAGTTTCCAACAAAAATGTTAAGCAATCATTTTTAAAGAAAACACGGTCGAAATCCAGACTCACTAATGCATCCTAACAAACTCGATAAGACACACTAATGCAAATTTTCTGGTTCTCTAAGACCAACGCTCGGATACCAACTGAAATGTCCCGTTCTTATTGATTAAAAACGTTCCATATTAATTGATTTCGTTGCGAGGTTTTGACCTCTATATGAGACGTTTTTCAAAGACTGCATTCATTTTTAAAACAAACCATAACCTTTATTTCATAAATAAAGGTTTAAAAAGCTTTACGTAGATTATCAAATAGTGATAATCTAAAATATCCTGTTTACACACGACCATTACATAATGGTTTACAATACAAATATGTTACATCGAAATCAGTTTCTTGAATGCAGTTTTTACACAATATCATACAAACATGGACTCCAAATCTTGTCCTTATTTTAGTATGCAACAGCGGAAGCTCTTAGTATTCACCTGAGAATAAACATGCTTTAAACGTCAACAAAAATGTTGGTGAGTTATAGGTTTAACCTATATATATCAAATCGTAACAATAGACCACAAGATTTCATATTTCAATACACATCCCATACATAGAGATAAAAATCATTCATATGGTGAACACCTGGTAACCGACATTAACAAGATGCATATATAAGAATATCCCCATCATTCCGGGACACCCTTCGGATATGATATAAATTTCGAAGTACTAAAGCATCTGGTACTTTGGATGGGGTTTGTTAGGCCCAATAGATCTATCTTTAGGATTCACGTCAATTAGGGTGTCTGTTCCCTAATTCTTAGATTACCAGACTTAATAAAAAGGGGCATATTCGATTTCGATAATTCAACCATAGAATGTAGTTTCACGTACTTGTGTCTATTTTGTAAATCATTTATAAAACCTGCATGTATTCTCATCCCAATAATATTAGATTTTAAAAGTGGGACTATAACTCACTTTCACAGATTTTTACTTCGTCGGGAAGTAAGACTTGGCCACTGGTTGATTCACGAACCTATAACAATATATACATATATATCAAAGTATGTTCAAAATATATTTACAACACTTTTAATATATTTTGATGTTTTAAGTTTATTAAGTCAGCTGTCCTCGTTAGTAACCTACAACTAGTTGTCCACAGTTAGATGTACAGAAATAAATTGATAAATATTATCTTGAATCAATCCACGACCCAGTGTATACGTATCCCAGTATTGATCACAACTCAAACTATATATATTTGGGAATCAACCTCAACCCTGTATAGCTAACTCCAACATTCACATTTAGAGTGTCTATGGTCGTTCCGAAATATATATAGATGTGTCGACATGATAGGTCGAAACATTGTATACGTGTCTATGGTATCTCAAGATTACATAATATACAATACAAGTTGATTAAGTTATGGTTGGAATAGATTTGTTACCAATTTTCACGTAGCTTAATTGAGAAAAATTATCCAATCTTGTTTTACCTATAACTTCTTCATTTTAAATCCGTTTTGAGTGAATCAAATTGCTATGGTTTTATATTGAACTCTATTTTATGAATCTAAACATAAAAAGTATAGATTTATAGTCAGAAAAATAAATTACAAGTCGTTTTTAAAGGTAGTCATTTCAGTCGAAAGAACGACGTCTAGATGACCATTTTAGAAAACATACTTCCACTTTGAGTTTAACCATGATTTTTGGATATAGTTTCATGTTCATAATAAAAATCATTTTCCCAGAATAACAACTTTTAAATCAAAGTTTATCATAGTTTTTAATTAACTAACCCAAAACAGCCCGCGGTGTTACTATGACGGCGTAAATCCGGTTTTACGGTGTTTTTCGTGTTTCCAGGTTTTAAATCATTAAGTTAGTATATCATATAGATATAGAAAATGTGTTTAGTTGATTTTAAAAGTCAAGTTAGAAGAATTAACTTTTATTTGCGAACAAGTTTAGAATTAACTAAACTATGTTCTAGTGATTACAAGTTTAAACCTTCGAATAAGATAGCTTTATATGTATGAATCGAATGATGTTATGAACATCATTACTACCTCAAGTTCCTTGGATAAAGCTACTGGAAATGATAAAAATAGATCTAGCTTCAAAGGATCCTTGGATGGCTTGAAAGTTCTTGAAGCAGAATCATGACACGAAAACAATTTCAAGTAAGATTTCCACTCGAAATAAGATTGTTATAGTTATAGAAATTGAATTAAAGTTTGAATATGATTATTACCTTGTATTAGAAAGATAACCTACTGTAAGTAACAAAGGTTTCTTGATCTTGGATGATTACTTGGAATGGATTTAGAAAACTTGGAAGTAAACTTGCAATCTTGGAATTATTCTTGATTTTATTAAACTAGAACTTTTGGAATTTATGAAGAACACTTAGAACTTGAAGATAGAACTTGAGAGAGATCAATTAGATGAAGAAAATTGAAGAATGAAAGTGTTTGTAGGTGTTTTTGGTCGTTGGTGTATGGATTAGATATAAAGGATATGTAATTTTGTTTTCATGTAAATAAGTCATGAATGATTACTCATATTTTTGTAATTTTATGAGATATTTTATGCTAGTTGCCAAATGATGGTTCCTACATGTGTTAGGTGACTCACATGGGCTGCTAAGAGCTGATCATTGGAGTGTATATACCAATAGTACATACATCTAAAAGCGGTGTATTGTACGAGTACGAATACGGGTGCATACGAGTAGAATTGTTGATGAAACTGAACGAGGATGTAATTGTAAGCATTTTTGTTAAGTAGAAGTATTTTGATAAGTGTCTTTAAGTCTTTCAAAAGTGTATGAATACATATTAAAACACTACATGTATATACATTTTAACTGATTCATTAAGTCATCGTTAGTCGTTACATGTAAATGTTGTTTTGAAACCTTAAGGTTAACGATCTTGTTGAATGTTGTTAACCCATTGTTTATTATAATAAATGAGATGTTAAATTGTTATATTATCATGATATTATGATATATAATATATCTTAGTATTATATATATACAGTTAAATGTCGTTACAACGATAATCGTTACATATATGTCTCGTTTCGAAATCATTAAGTTAGCAGTCTTATTTTTACATATGTATTTCATTGTTAATACACTTAATAATATATTTACTTATCATTTAACATAATTAACCAAGTGTATCAATATCTTAATATGATTCATATGTACCTAGTAAGACGTTGTTATAACGATAATCGTTATATATATCGTTTTTGAGTTTCTTAAATTAATAGTCTCATTTTTATGTATATAACTCATTGTTAAAATACCTAATGAGATACATACTTATATTAAAATCATGTTAACTATATATAACCATATATATGTCATCGTATAGTTTTTACAAGTTTTAACGTTCGTGAATCACCGGTCAACTTGGGTGGTCAATTGTCTATATGAAACCTATTTCAATTAATCAAGTCTTAACAAGTTTGATTGCTTAACATGTTGGAAACACTTAATCATGTAAATAACAATTTCATTTAATATATATATAAACATGGAAAAGTTTGGGTCACTACAGTACCTACCCGTTAAATAAATTTCGTCCCGAAATTTTAAGCAGTTGGAGGTGTTGACGTATCTTCTGGAAATAAATGCGGGTATTTCTTCTTCATCTGATCTTCATGCTCCCAGGTGAACTCGGGTCCTCTACAAGCATTCCATCGAACCTTAACAATCAGTATCTTATTTTGTTTAAGTCTCTTAACCTCACGATCCATTATTTCGACGGGTTCTTCAATGAATTAAAGTTTTTCATTGATTTGGATATCATCCAACTGAATAGTGAGATCTTCTTTAGCAAAACATTTCTTCAAATTTGAGACGTGGAAAGTGTTATGTACAGCCGCGAGTTGTTGAGGTAGCTCCAGTTGGTAAGCTACTGGTCCGACACGATCTATAATCTTGAATGGTCCAATGTACCTTGGATTTAGTTTCCCCCGTTTACCAAATCGAACAACGCCATTCCAAGGTGAAACCTTAAGCATGACCATTTCTCCAATTTCAAACTCTATATCTTTTCTTTTACTGTCCGCGTAGCTCTTTTGTCGACTCTGGGCGGTTTTCAATCTTTGTTGAATTTGGATGATTTTCTCGGTAGTTTCTTGTATTATCTTCGGACCCGTAATCTGTCTATCCCCCACTTCACTCCAACAAATCGAAGACCTGCACTTTCTACCATAAAGTGCTTCAAACGGCGCCATCTCAATGCTTGAATGGTAGCTGTTGTTGTAGGAAAATTCTGCTAACGGTAGATGTCGATCCCAACTGTTTCCGAAATCAATAACACAAGCTCGTAGCATGTCTTCAAGCGTTTGTATCGTCCTTTTGCTCTGCCCATCAGTTTGTGGATGATAGGCAGTACTCATGTCTAGACGAGTTCCCAATGCTTGCTGTAATGTCTGCCAGAATCTTGAAATAAATCTGCCATCCCTATCAGAGATAATAGAGATTGGTATTCCATGTCTGGAGACGACTTCCTTCAAATACAGTCGTGCTAACTTCTCCATCTTGTCATCTTCTCTTATTGGCAGGAAGTGTGCTAACTTGGTGAGACGATCAACTATTACCCAAATAGTATCATAACCACTTGCAGTCCTTGGAAATTTAGTAATGAAATCCATGGTAATATTTTCCCATTTCCATTCCGGGATTTCAGGTTGTTGTAGTAGACCTGATGGTTTCTGATGTTCAGCTTTGTCCTTAGAACACGTCAAACATTCTCCTACATATTTAGCAATATCGGCTTTCATACCTGGCCACCAAAAATGTTTCTTAAGATCCTTGTACATCTTCCCCGTTTCAGGATGTATTGAGTATCTGGTTTTATGAGCTTCTCTAAGTACCATTTCTCTCATATCTCCAAATTTTGGTACCCAAATTCTTTTAGCCCTATACCGGGTTCCGTCTTCCCGAATATTAAGATGCTTCTCCGATCCTTTGAGTATTTCATACTTTAAATTTCCCTCTTTTAAAAATCCTTGTTGTGCCTCCTTTATTTGAGTAGTAAGGTTAGTGTGAATCATTATATTCATAGATTTTACTCGAATGGGTTCTCTGTCCTTTCTGCTCAAGGCGTCGGCTACCACATTTGCCTTCCCCGGGTGGTAACGAATCTCAAAGTCGTAATCATTCAACAATTCAATCCACCTACGCTGCCTCATATTCAGTTGTTTCTGATTAAATATGTGTTGAAGACTTTTGTGGTCGGTATATATAATACTTTTGACCCCATATAAGTAGTGCCTCCAAGTCTTTAATGCAAAAACAACCGCGCCTAATTCCAAATCATGCGTCGTATAATTTTGCACGTGAATCTTCAATTGTCTAGATGCATAAGCAATCACCTTCGTCCGTTGCATTAATACACAACCGAGACCTTGCTTTGATGCGTCACAATAAATCACAAAATCATCATTCCCTTTAGGCAATGACAATATAGGTGCCGTAGTTAGCTTTTTCTTCAATAATTGAAACGCCTTCTCTTGTTCATCCTTCCATTCAAATTTCTTCCCTTTATGCGTTAATGCAGTCAAGGGTTTTGCTATTTTGGAGAAATCTTGGATGAATCTTCTGTAGTAACCAGCCAATCCTAAAAATTGACGTATATGCTTCGGAGTTTTTGGGGTTTCCCACTTTTCAACGGTTTCGATCTTTGTCGGGTCCACCTGGATACCTTCTTTGTTCACTATGTGACCGAGGAATTGAACTTCTTCCAACCAAAATGCACACTTTGAAAACTTAGCGTACAGTTTTTCTTTCATCAATACTTCTAGCACTTTTCTCAAATGTTCTTCGTGCTCTTGATCATTCTTTGAGTAAATAAGTATGTCATCGATGAAAACAATGACAAACTTGTCAAGATGTGGCCCACACACTCGGTTCATAAGGTCCATGAACACAGCTGGTGCGTTAGTCAATCCAAACGGCATAACCATAAACTCGTAATGACCATAACGCATCCTAAAAGCAGTTTTTGGAATATCATCCTCCTTTACTCGCATTTGATGATATCCAGAATGTAAATCGATCTTCGAATAAACCGACGAGCCTTGTAGTGGATTAAATAAGTCGTTAATTCTCGGCAGTGGATAACGGTTTTTGATGGTAAATTTGTTCAACTCTCTGTAGTCAATACACAACCTAAATGTACCATCTTTCTTCTTGACAAACAAAACAGGAGCTCCCCATGGTGATGTGCTTGGTCGAATGAAACCACGTTCTAATAGTTCTTGCAGTTGGCTTTGCAGTTCTTTCATCTTGCTGGGTGCGAGTCTATAAGGAGCACGAGCTATTGGTGCAGCTCCTGGTACAAGATCTATTTGAAATTCAACAGATCGATGTGGAGGTAGTCCCGGTAATTCTTTCGAAAATACATCGGGAAATTCTTTTGCGACGGGAACATCATTGATGCTCTTTTCTTCAGTTTGTACTTTCTCGACGTGTGCTAGAACAGCATAGCAACCTTTTCTTATTAGTTTTTGTGCCTTCAAATTACTAATAAGATGTAGCTTCATGTTGCCCTTTTCTCCGTACACCATTAAGGGTTCTCCTTCTTCTCGTACAATGCGAATTGCATTTTTATAACATACGATCTCTGCTTTCACCTTCTTCAGCCAGTCCATGCCAACTATTACATCAAAACTCCCTAACTCTACTGGTATCAAATCAATCTTAAATATTTCGCTACCCAGTTTAATTTCTCGATTCCGGCATATATTATATGCTGAAATTAATTTACCGTTTGCTAATTCGAGTAAAAATTTACTATCCAACGGCGTCAATGGACAACTTAATTTAGCACAAAAATCTCTACTCATATAGCTTCTATCCGCACCCGAATTAAATAAAACGTAAGCAGATTTATTGTCAATAAGAAACGTACCCATAACAAGCTCCGGGTCTTCCTGTGCCTCTGCTGCATTAATATTGAAAACTCTTCCGCGGCCTTGTCCATTCGTGTTCTCCTGGTTCGGGAAATTTCTAATATTGTGGCCCGGTTTTCCACATTTATAACAAACTACATTGGCATAACTTGCTCCGACACTACTTGCTCTGCCATTACTCGTTCCGACACCATTTGTTCCTTTCGTTCTGTTAACTCCTGATCCGTAGACCTCACACTTCACTGCGCTATGACCATTTCTTTTACACTTGTTGCAAAATTTGGTGCAGAACCCCGAGTGATACTTTTCACACCTTTGGCATAGCTGCTTCTGATTGTTGTTGTTGTTGCGGTTGTTATTGTTGTTGGGATGATTGTTGTAGTTGCTGTTGTTGTTGTCGTTGTTGTTGTTGGGCCGTTTGTTGTAGTTGCGATTTATGTTGCGATTGTTGGGATAATTGTTGCGATTATTATTGTAATTGCTGTTGTTGTATTGGTGATTCTTATCACCGTTTTCCTCCCACTTTCTTTTGACTTGCTTCACATTGGCCTCCTGTTCTTTAATTCTTTCCTCAATCTGGTTCACTAGTTTGTGAGCCATTCTACATGCCTGTTGTATGGAGGCGGGCTCGTGTGAACTTATATCTTCTTGGATTCTTTTCGGTAATCCTTTCACAAACGCGTCGATCTTCTCTTCCTCATCTTCGAACGCTCCCGGACACAATAGGCATAATTATGTGAATCGTCTTTCGTACGTGGTAATATCAAATCCTTGGGTTCGTAACCCTCTAAGTTCTGTCTTGAGCTTATTGACCTCGGTTCTGGGACGGTACTTCTCGTTCATCAAGTGCTTGAATGCTGACCACGATAGTGCGTACGCATCATCTTGTCCCACTTGCTCTAGATAGGTATTTCACCATGTTAACACAGAACCTGTGAAGGTATGCGTAACGTACTTCACTTTATCCTCTTTAGTACACTTACTTATGGCAAACACCAATTCGACCTTCTCGGTCCACCGTTTCAATCCGATCGGTCCTTCGGTTCCATCAAATTCCAAAGGTTTGCAGGCAGTGAATTCTTTGTAGGTGCATCCTACACGATTTCCTGTACTGCTAGATCCAAGGTTATTGTTGGTATGTAGCGCAGCCTGTACTGCGGCTATGT
This sequence comes from Rutidosis leptorrhynchoides, assembly GCF_046630445.1. NCBI lineage: Eukaryota > Viridiplantae > Streptophyta > Magnoliopsida > Asterales > Asteraceae > Rutidosis > Rutidosis leptorrhynchoides. The sequence continues at coordinate 344,182,459 of NC_092338.1, read as the reverse complement.
TTGAAGCTAGAAAAGTACGGAATTCCTCTTCATTCATATTCACGGTGTGTCGAGTAGTCGGTGCCATTTCCTTCAAAATAGTCAAATGGAACAAGTTAATCATACAGAATATTAATAGTAGTTAATAGTATTTCGTAGCATAATATGAACTCATTTATAAAAGCTTTTTCTTCATATTAGCGTTTTATAAGTTTAAATTCGGGTAGTACCTACCCGTTAAGTTCATACTTAATAGCTAATATACAATTCAACTACTACAATTCTATATGAAAAACTGATTATAATAATATTTCGCGTTCAAACTTTTATACAATATTTTACAAACTTACAATACCGCTTATTTTACATAAAGCATGAAATATAGCACACAATAGCTTTGATACAAGATAGTTGTGAAGATAATTCTAGCTAGTACATAAGTCGTTCAGCAAAGGCAATAAAGACACGTAATTCATACGTCCAGAAACAAGTCATGCATTCTGGTTTTACTAGGACTACTTCCTATCCTTGGTCTTGTGGAACATAACCGTTATGGCCGTTGATAAGACAGCGTGTTGTAACGTCGCCAAAGGGATGAGGGTTACGTAATGACCAACAGTCTCGTAATAACCTAAAAACCTCATTTCTTACCCCAATTACCGACTCCGTCACTTGTGGGAACGTTTTGTTTAATAGTTGTAGCCCGATGTTCGTTTTCTCACTTTGGTGAGAAGCGAACATTACTAACCCGTAAGCATAGCATGCTTCTTTATGTTGCATGTTAGCCGCTTTTTCTAAATCATGAAGTCCTATATTCGGATACATTGAGTCAAAATAATTTCTTAACCCGTTGCGTAAAATAGCATTTGGGTTCCCCGCAATATATGCGTCGAAGTAAACACATCGTAACTTATGGGTTTCCCAATGTGATATCCCCCATCTTTCAAACGAAAGTCTCTTATAAACCAAGACATTCTTGGAACGTTCTTCGAATGTCTTACAAACTGATTTCGCCGTAAATAGTTGTGCCGAAGAATTCTGACCGACTCTAGACAAGATTTCATCAATCATGTCTCCGGGTAGGTATCTTAAAATATTGGGTTGTCTATCCATTTTGTGTTTTTATACTGTAAAATAGACAAGAGTTAGATTCATAAAAAAAATACTTATTAATACAAGCAATTTTTACATATATCATAAAGCATAAGCACACTATATTGCATATATTACACCACACGAATACAACTATCTTATTCCGACTCGCTCGTTTCTTCTTCTTCGGTATTGGTACGTTTTGCCAAGTTTCTAGGGATATATGATGTTCCCCTAATACGAGCTGTCGTTTTCCACAACGGTTTAGAAAAACCTGGTGGTTTAGAGGTTCCCGGGTCATTGTTACAACTTAAGGGCTTCGGGGGTTGACGATACATATAAAGTTCATCGGGGTTGGAATTAGATTTCTCTATTTTTATGCCCTTTCCCTTATTATTTTTTTTTGCCTTTTTAAATTCAGTTGGGGTAATTTCTATAACATCATCGGAATTCTCGTCGGAATCCGATTCATCGGAGAATTGGTAATCCTCCCAATATTTTGCTTCCTTGGCGGAAACACCATTGACCATAATTAACCTTGGTCGGTTGGTTGAGAATTTTCTTTTACTTAACCGTTTTATTATTTCCCCCACCGGTTCTATTTCCTCCTCCGGTTCCTCCTCTTCCGGTTCTGATTCTTCTTCCGGTTCTGATTCTTCTTCCGGTTCTTCTTCGAGAACTTGTGAATCAGTCCAATATATATTCAACTCTTCGTTATTATTAGGTGAGTCAATGGGATTTGTGCTAGAGGTAGACATCTATCACACAATATCAAACATGTTAAGAGATTAATATATCACATAATATATACATGTTAATAATATATAGTTTCCAACAAAAATGTTAAGCAATCATTTTTAAAGAAAACACGGTCGAAGTCCAGACTCACTAATGCATCCTAACAAACTCGATAAGACACACTAATGCAAATTTTCTGGTTCTCTAAGACCAACGCTCGGATACCAACTGAAATGTCCCATTCTTTTTGATTAAAAACGTTCCATATTAATTGATTTCGTTGCGAGGTTTTGACCTCTATATGAGACGTTTTTCAAAGACTGCATTCATTTTTAAAACAAACCATAACCTTTATTTCATAAATAAAGGTTTAAAAAGCTTTACGTAGATTATCAAATAATGATAATCTAAAATATCCTGTTTACACACGACCATTACATAATGGTTTACAATACAAATATGTTACATCGAAATCAGTTTCTTGAATGCAGTTTTTACACAATATCATACAAACATGGACTCCAAATCTTGTCCTTATTTTAGTATGCAACAGCGGAAGCTCTTAGTATTCACCTGAGAATAAACATGCTTTAAACGTCAACAAAAATGTTGGTGAGTTATAGGTTTAACCTATATATATCAAATCGTAACAATAGACCACAAGATTTCATATTTCAATACACATCCCATACATAGAGATAAAAATCATTCATATGGTGAACACCTGGTAACCGACATTAACAAGATGCATATATAAGAATATCCCCATCATTCCGGGACACCCTTCGGATATGATATAAATTTCGAAGTACTAAAGCATCCGGTACTTTCGATGGGGTTTGTTAGGCCCAATAGATCTATCTTTAGGATTCGCGTCAATTAGGGTGTCTGTTCCTTAATTCTTAGATTACCAGACTTAATAAAAAGGGGCATATTCGATTTCGATAATTCAACCATAGAATGTAGTTTCACGTACTTGTGTCTATTTTGTAAATCATTTATAAAACCTGCATGTATTCTCATCCCAAAAATATTAGATTTTAAAAGTAGGACTATAACTCACTTTCACAGATTTTTACTTCGTCGGGAAGTAAGACTTGGCCACTGGTTGATTCACGAACCTATAACAATATATACATATATATCAAAGTATGTTCAAAATATATTTACAACACTTTTAATATATTTTGATGTTTTAAGTTTATTAAGTCAGCTGTCCTCGTTAGTAACCTATAACTAGTTGTCCACAGTTAGATGTACAGAAATAAATCGATAAATATTATCTTGAATCAATCCACGACCCAGTGTATACGTATCTCAGTATTGATCACAACTCAAACTATATATATTTTGGAATCAACCTCAACCCTGTATAGCTAACTCCAACATTCACATATAGAGTGTCTATGGTTGTTCCGAAATATATATAGATGTGTCGACATGATAGGTCGAAACATTGTATACGTGTCTATGGTATCTCAAGATTACATAATATACAATACAAGCTGATTAAGTTATGGTTGGAATAGATTTGTTACCAATTTTCACGTAGCTTAAATGAGAAAAATTATCCAATCTTGTTTTACCCATAACTTCTTCATTTTAAATCCGTTTTGAGTGAATCAAATTGCTATGGTTTCATATTGAACTCTATTTTATGAATCTAAATATAAAAAGTATAGGTTTATAGTCGGAAAAATAAGTTACAAGTCGTTTTTGTAAAGGTAGTCATTTCAGTCGAAAAAACGACGTCTAGATGACCATTTTAGAAAACATACTTCCACTTTGAGTTTAACCATGATTTTTGGATATAGTTTCATGTTCATAATAAAAATCATTTTCCCAGAATAACAACTTTTAAATCAAAGTTTATCATAGTTTTTAATTAACTAACCCAAAACAGCCCGCGGTGTTACTACGACGGCGTAAATCCGGTTTTACGGTGTTTTTCGTGTTTCCAGGTTTTAAATCATTAAGTTAGCATATCATATAGATATAGAACATGTGTTTAGTTGATTTTAAAAGTCAATTTAGAAGGATTAACTTTTATTTGCGAACAAGTTTAGAATTAACTAAACTATGTTCTAGTGATTACAAGTTTAAACCTTCGAATAAGATAGCTTTATATGTATGAATCGAATGATGTTATGAACATCATTACTACCTCAAGTTCCTTGGATAAACCTACTGGAAATTATAAAAATAGATCTAGCTTCAAAGGATCCTTGGATGGCTTGAAAGTTCTTGAAGCAGAATCATGACACGAAAACAATTTCAAGTAAGATTTCCACTCGAAATAAGATTGTTATAGTTATAGAAATTGAATTAAAGTTTGAATATGATTATTACCTTGTATTAGAAAGATAACCTACTGTAAGTAACAAAGGTTTCTTGATCTTGGATGATTACTTGGAATGGATTTAGAAAACTTGGAAGTAAACTTGCAATCTTGGAAGTATTCTTGATTTTATTAAACTAGAACTTTTGGAATTTATGAAGAACACTTAGAACTTGAAGATAGAACTTGAGAGAGATCAATTAGATGAATAAAATTGAAGAATGAAAGTGTTTGTAGGTGTTTTTGGTCATTGGTGTATGGATTAGATATAAAGGATATGTAATTTTGTTTTCATGTAAATAAGTCATGAATGATTACTCATATTTTTGTAATTTTATGAGATATTTTATGCTAGTTGCCAAATTATGGTTCCCACATGTGTTAGGTGACTCACATGGGCTACTAAGAGCTGATCATTGGAGTGTATATACCAATAGTACATACATCTAAAAGCTGTGTATTGTACGAGTACGAATACGGGTGCATACGAGTAGAATTGTTGATGAAACTGAACGAGGATGTAATTGTAAGCATTTTTGTTAAGTAGAAGTATTTTTATAAGTGTCTTGAAGTCTTTCAAAAGTGTATGAATACATATTAAAACACTACATGTATATACATTTTAACTGATTCGTTAAGTCATTGTTAGTCGTTACATGTAAATGTTGTTTTGAAACCTTTAGGTTAACGATCTTGTTGAATGTTGTTAACCCATTGTTTATTATAACAAATGAGATGTTAAATTGTTATATTATCATGATATTATGATATATAATATATCTTAGTATGATATATATACAGTTAAATGTCGTTACAACGATAATCGTTACATATATGTCTCGTTTCGAAATCATTAAGTTAGTAGTCTTATTTTTACATATGTATTTCTGATAATGCTAAAAACGAACATATATTTCATAGCATTATTTCTCAAGAAAGACAAGCTTTTAGTTGAAATTGTTCTATTTACAAGTGATATTCGTTTAAATAATAAAAGGTGAAGACAAAAGACAGATTCGACGAATTGAAGACGCAAACGACCAAAAAGCTCAAAAGTACAAAAGACAATCAAAAAGGTTCCAATTATTGATAAGAAACGTCTCGAAATTACAAGAGTACAAGATTCAAAATGCAAAGTACAAGATATTAAATTGTACGCAAGGACGTTCGAAAATCCGGAACCGGGACCAGAGTCAACTCTTAACGCTCGACGCAACGGACTAAAAATTACAAGTTAACTATGTATATAAATATAATATAATATATAATTAATTATATTAATTATATATATATTATATATATATATATTATAAACCGTCGGTAAACAAAGAGCCAAACTCCTCTGAGCTGTAAAAGTAACCTCCGCGACTCGCGGAGTTTGAAGGCAAAATTGGCCGCGAGTCGCGGAGCCCCAAAATGAAAAACTGCCTATAAAGCCAACCGAATTCTGATCGCAAATATCAATTTTTTTCTTCTTCTTATCATACGTAAAACATATATATATATTTATAATTTATATTTTAATTTTAATTATAATTCTAATAATAAGGGTATGTTAGCAAATGTTGTAAGGGTGTAAGTCGAAATTCTGTCCGTGTAACGCTACGCTATTTTTAATCATTGTAAGTTATGTTCAACCTTTTTACATTAATGTCTCGTAGCTAAGTTATTATTATGCTTATTTAAAACGAAGTAATCATGATGTTGGGCTAATTAATAAAATTGGGTAATTGGGCTTTGTACCATAATTGGGGTTTGGACAAAAGAACGACACTTGTGGAAATTAGACTATGGGCTATTAATGGGCTTTATATTTGTTTAACTAAATGAAAGTTTGTTAATGTTAATATAAAGATTTACAATTGGGCGTCCCTATAAATTACCATATACACTCAATCGGACACGATGGGCGGGGTATTTATATGTACGAATAATCGTTCATTTAACCGGACACGGGAATGGATTAATAGCCACTAGAATAATTAAAACAGGGGTGAAATTACATTCAAGGGTAATTGGTGTAATTGCTAACAAAGTAGTAAAACCTTGGTTTACACGCAGTTGATAACCTGGTGTATTCATTAAACAAAGTATTAAAACCTTGTTACAATTCGAATCCCCAATTAGTTGGAATATTTAACTTCGGGTATAAGAATAATTTGACGAGGAAACTCGCACTTTATATTTACGACTGATGGACTGTTATGGACAAAAACCAGACGGACATATTAAATAATCCAGGACAAAGGACAATTAACCCATGGGCATAAAACTAAAATCAACACGTCAAACATCATGATTACGGAAGTTTAAATAAGCATAATTCTTTTATTTCATATTTAATTTCCTTTATTTTATATTTAATTGCACTTCTAATTATCGCATTTTTATTGTTATTATATTTAATTGCACTTTTAATTATCGTACTTTTTAATTATCGCAAGTTTATTTTATCGCACTTTTATTATTCGTAATTTCATTTATCGTTATTTACTTCATGCTTTAATTTAAGTCTTGTATTTAATATTTTACATTTGGTTTTAACTGCGACTAAAGTTTTAAAATCGACAAACCGGTCATTAAACGGTAAAAACCCCCCTTTATAATAATATATTACTTATATATATATTTGTATTTTTATAAAAGTAAACTAATATAGCGTTGAGCTTTGTTTAAAAAAAAGATTCCCTGCGGAACGAACCGGACTTACTAAAAACTACACTACTGTACGATTAGGTACACTGCCTATAAGTGTTGTAGCAAGGTTTAAGTATATCCATTCTATAAATAAATAAATATCTTGTGTAAAATTGTAGCATATTTAATAGTTTTCCTAGTAAAATATAAACTATTTCGTATACCTTAGCTTTGACATCAAGTATTTTTGGCGCCGCTGCCGGGGATCGAACCCGGGTCACCCGCGTGACAGGCGGGAATACTTACCACTATACTACAGCAGAGTCGCCAGTGGTCAGATTTATCCTAACCATGAGAAGGATTTATCTTGTACAATGGGGGGGGGCACCATGCAAATTAGCTGGATAAGACTAATGAATCAGATCCCCAGAAAGGATAATCTCCTTAAAGATTAAAAATCAGCTTTTAAAACTGATATTATTCAATCCTAGAGATTGACCTTAAAGATTGAGAATTCAAACTCATGGAATTCAATGATATCTAAACTCGAGCTTGAACGAGAAAATATTTTGATCAAAATTACAAACCGATTTGTTTTCTGAAAACCTATTTTCAATGCGTTCATTACCATTGAACGCAAAATCCTAGGAATTCACCTGGAATTCATTAGGTCACCTGAACCAAATCGGGTGTCAACCGTAAGAACGGTGGTTGCATAGCATGGTCAAAGACAGGACCTTGTGCCATACCGAAAAATTATAAGGGTGAGCTTTACTATTGCTCCTACCAAGGATAGTAATTGCGTCCGACACGTTATAGACCATAATTAAAAGCATGTCAGGGGACATTGCCTTAACAGTTGCTTGTTCAACGCTTTCCTTTACAACCGGACGGTAGTTTACCGAAAGGTAATATACGGAACAAGTAAACTGGACGTGTTGCTTTCCAAATACAAGGTTAGCAAGTGGGTGACACAAAACCGCAAGTTTTGAGCTAAAATTTTCAAATCTGAAACCCACCAAACCCACAAAAATATTTTGCAAACACCGGTAAAGGGTTATCCCGGAAAACTTATCTAGGGTAAAAACTAGATTTAATTTTCAAAAGATCAAATGTTTTCATAAAGATCCAATTTCCTTAATGGATCTAAATTTTTATAGTCATGTGGGACTGTAAACCATATCGTTACTACCATTGTTTATACCGCCGTATAGAAATCACTGATGTACAAAGTGTGAAGAATAAAGAAGTGATTCTAGTATTTCAAGACGATATTGCTTGAGGACAAGCAACGCTCAAGTGTGGGAATATTTGATAATGCTAAAAACGAACATATATTTCATAGCATTATTTCTCAAGAAAGACAAGCTTTTAGTTGCAATTGTTCTATTTACAAGTGATATTCGTTTAAATAATAAAAGGTGAAGACAAAAGACAGATTCGACGAATTGAAGACGCAAACGACCAAAAAGCTCAAAAGTACAAAAGACAATCAAAAAGGTTCCAATTATTGATAAGAAACGTCTCGAAATTACAAGAGTACAAGATTCAAAACGCAAAGTACAAGATATTAAATTGTACGCAAGGACGTTCGAAAATCCGGAACCGGGACCAGAGTCAACTCTTAACGCTCGACGCAACGGACTAAAAATTACAAGTTAACTATGTATATAAATATAATATAATATATAATTAATTATATTAATTATATATATTATATATATATTATAAACCGTCGGTAAACAAAGAGCCAAACTCCTCTGAGCTGTAAAAGTAACCTCCGCGACTCGCGGAGTTTGAAAGCAAAATTGGCCGCGAGTCGCGGAGCCCCAAAATGAAAAACTGCCTATAAAGCCAACCGAATTCTGATCGCAAATATCAATTTTTTTCTTCTTCTTATCATACGTAAAACATATATATATATATATTTATAATTTATATTTTAATTTTAATTATAATTCTAATAATAAGGGTATGTTAGCAAATGTTGTAAGGGTGTAAGTCAAAATTCTGTCCGTGTAACGCTACGCTATTTTTAATCATTGTAAGTTATGTTCAACCTTTTTACATTAATGTCTCGTAGCTAAGTTATTATTATGCTTATTTAAAACGAAGTAATCATGATGTTGGGCTAATTAATAAAATTGGGTAATTGGGCTTTGTACCATAATTGGGGTTTGGACAAAAGAACGACACTTGTGGAAATTAGACTATGGGCTATTAATGGGCTTTATATTTGTTTAACTAAATGAAAGTTTGTTAATGTTAATATAAAGATTTACAATTGGGCGTCCCTATAAATTACCATATACACTCAATCGGACACGATGGGCGGGGTATTTATATGTACGAATAATCGTTCATTTAACCGGACACGGGAATGGATTAATAGCCACTAGAATAATTAAAACAGGGGTGAAATTACATTCAAGGGTAATTGGTGTAATTGCCAACAAAGTAGTAAAACCTTGGTTTACACGCAGTTGATAACCTGGTGTATTCATTAAACAAAGTATTAAAACCTTGTTACAATTCGAATCCCCAATTAGTTGGAATATTTAACTTCGGGTATAAGAATAATTTGACGAGGACACTCGCACTTTATATTTAAGACTGATGGACTGTTATGGACAAAAACCAGACGGACATATTAAATAATCCAGGACAAAGGACAATTAACCCATGGGCATAAAACTAAAATCAACACGTCAAACATCATGATTACGGAAGTTTAAATAAGCATAATTCTTTTATTTCATATTTAATTTCCTTTATTTTATATTTAATTGCACTTCTAATTATCGCATTTTTATTGTTATTATATTTAATTGCACTTTTAATTATCGTACTTTTTAATTATCGCAAGTTTATTTTATCGCACTTTTATTATTCGTAATTTCATTTATCGTTATTTACTTCATGCTTTAATTTAAGTCTTGTATTTAATATTTTACATTTGGTTTTAACTGCGACTAAAGTTTTAAAATCGACAAACCGGTCATTAAACGGTAAAAACCCCCCTTTATAATAATAATATTACTTATATATATATTTGTATTTTTATAAAAGTAAACTAATATAGCGTTGAGCTTTGTTTAAAAAAAAGATTCCCTGTGGAACGAACCGGACTTACTAAAAACTACACTACTGTACGATTAGGTACACTGCCTATAAGTGTTGTAGCAAGGTTTAAGTATATCCATTCTATAAATAAATAAATATCTTGTGTAAAATTGTAGCATATTTAATAGTTTTCCTAGTAAAATATAAACTATTTCGTATACCTTAGCTTTGACATCAAGTATTTTTGGCGCCGCTGCCGGGGAACTTTCTAAACGCCAGAAGCGCAACGCTAATAAAAAAAAAAAACGTTTTAAATATTCGAAAATATAAAAAGAAAAGAAAAAATATAAATATTTTTAGGAGTTTGATAAATATTTAAGTTTTATAAAGTTTCTTTGTTTTTATAAAAACATAAGTTTTATTTAAGTATTTTGTTTTTATTTAAAAAGATATAAATATATATATATATATATATATATATATATATATATATATATATATATATATATATATATATATATATATATAAATCTAGTTTTAAGATTTTTATTTATAAAATTATAAAATATTTCTATTTTAGTTTTTATATATAAGTTGTTATTATATAAATACTTTTATTAAAACAGAAAATTAAAAACTGAAATTAAAAATAAAAAAATAAAAAAGAGAAAAAATGCGTAAAATTTCAAACTGCTTCAGATCTGAAATTCTGAACCCCGCGACTCGCGGGGTTTGATGCAATAAATACCGCGACTCGCGGAGACTTTCTGACACGCGAACAGGAAGCCCTAATTCAGCTTTTATTACGGATTATTAATTATTATTATTATTATTAACCCTAATTATTATTATTATTATAATTAAGTTTATTTTTAATTTAAGTTTTATTTAATTTATATTTTAGTTAAATTAGTTTAATTAAATTGTAAAATTAGTAGTTTTATTAAATAAATAATATAAAAATAATATTTGTAATTTTTACAACTTTTTGTATATTTTTATATTTTGTCCCTTTTTAATCGTTGTAGCATAACTTTTGTATTTTTAGCTCATATTTAATTTTAAACTTAGTTTTTGCCATAGTCATTTTTACTCCTAGATTTTTAGGCTTTGCCGTAGAATTCCTTAAGTGCTTTTTCTTTAGACTAAGATTTAGGTGCTTTAGAATTTTGCGACGCCTTTTTAAGTTGTAGTTTCTTTTTAAGTTATTTCCATTTGGGATTTAGTTTTTCCTGTAAGCTTTAATATTTTTAGACACCTTTTACTATGTACCAATTATCATTCCAATTAGTAATTTCAATTTGCGATTATAATTTTAAGTTAGTTGTAGTAATAAGGTTAGGTTAGTCAAGTATTTTTAAGTTTTATAAGTTTCTTTTTTTTTTTTTTTTTTCGTCACCTTTTATTTTTCAACCATTTTTCTTTTTCGACCTTTTTCCGACGAACTCTTTTTCTTTCTTATTTCTCGCTATTCTAGTTTTAGGACATAGATTTTTATTCTACTTCTTATCTAAATTTTCTTAAAATTACGAAAATTTATTTTAAGTGGTTAAATTAATAGACATCAAAATTTTCTGGTTCGTAGTAATAGTTGGATTTGTACGTGGACCGGGTTATTGGAGCCAAACAGTCCTCAATTATATTGAGACCAAACGAATCCTGCCCCTCTGCTGCATCTTTTGTCTATTCGAAACGTGGGCAAAATCAGAAAAATCTATTGGTTGGATAACTTATTATAATTTTTCTTTCCTTTTTAAAACTAATAGGATATTCAGTGAATGCACCGAGCAAGACGTTCACCACCTTTTGTACGTTCACCACCTGTAACTAGATCAAGACATTTAGCAAATATAACCGCCGTTGATTTTTCTTTAGAATCGTCATCCAGTCAACCAAGTACTTCAGTTCAAATTTCCGATAATCCATTTTTTGAACCCAACCTCACAATTGAGAATCCGGAGAATATTCAGGAACGGTTCGTAGATCCTGAACCACTAAACTTTCCTCCGGAGCCACCAATCATTAAAACAGAGATTGTTGAGGAACGAACCATTAAATCAGAATCATCTAGTGATACCGATTCAAAAAATTCAATTATGGAAAATCTGGAACCTTTAAGTATGGAAGACCGAATGAGAGCTAAACGCACTGGCCAAGGTCACGCAATTACTCATCCAGACATTAATGCGCCAGATTATGAAATCAAAGGACAAATTCTACACATGGTGACTAATCAATGCCAATTTAGTGGTGCGCCGAAGGAAGATCCAAATGAACATCTACGTACCTTTAATAGGATCTGCACACTATTTAAAATCCGAGAAGTAGAGGATGAACAGATATATCTCATGTTATTTCCCTGGACTTTAAAGGGAGAAGCCAAAGATTGGTTGGAATCGTTACCTGAAGGGGCGATTGATACATGGGATGTTTTAGTTGACAAATTTCTTAAACAATTCTTTCCTGCATCTAAAGCCGTAAGACTTCAAGCAGAAATTGTTACGTTCACACAGAAGCCAAATGAAACTCTATATGAGGCGTGGACAAGATATGGAAAGTTATTAAGAGGATGTCCGCAACATGGTTTAGACACCTGTCAAATAGTACAAATATTCTACCAAGGATGCGACATCACTACAAGGAAAGACATAGATATAGCAGCTGGTGGTTCTATTATGAAGAAAACCGAAACTGATGCTTACAAAATTATTGATAACACTGCTTCCCACTCACATGAGTGGCACCAAGAAAAAGATATCATTAGATCATCTAAAGCAGCTAGAGCCGATTCTAGCCATGACTTAGATTCCATTTCCGCAAAGATAGATGCTGTGGAGAGACGAATGGAAAAGATGACTAAGGATATTCACTCAATACGAATTAGTTGTGAGCAGTGTGGAGGACCACATTTGACAAAAGATTGTCTCAGTATTGAATTAACAATGGAACAAAGAGAGAATATTTCATACATAAACCAAAGGCCTGGAAATAATTATCAGAATAATTATCAACCGCCAAGACCGATTTACAATCAAAACCAGAATTATAACCGAAATATTCCATACAACAACCAACAAGGACCTAGCAATCAACAATTATCCAATAATAATTACAATCAGCAAAGACCGAATTTTCAAAACAAACCACCACAACAAACCGATGATAAAAAGCCGAATTTAGAAGATATGATGACGAAGCTAGTTGAAACTCAAACGCAGTTTTTCACATCTCAGAAACAAACTAATGAACAAAATGCTCAAGCATTTAGAAATCAACAAGCTTCTATTCAAAATCTGGAACAAGAAGTAAGTAACCTAGCAAGGTTAATAGGTGAAAGAAAACCGGGAAGTCTACCTAGCGATACAAATGCTAACCCCCGAAATGAAACAGCTAAAGCCATTACCACAAGAAGTGGTACAACACTTAAACCACCTGAAATACCTGTAACTTCTGATGAAGCCATTCCTACTCCACAAGAACCACAACCTGATCAAGATAAGGAAAAAGAACCGGTAGTTGAAAAGGTTAATGAAGATAACACAGTTAAGGATAAACCTTATGTTAAACCATACCAACCACCACTTCCTTACCCCGAGTAAAATGAAGAAAGAAAAACTTGAAGCCGAGCAATCCAAATTCTTGGATATGTTTAAACAGATAAATGTAAATCTTCCTTTCATTGATGTGATTTCAGGAATGCCTAGATATGCAAAATTCTTGAAAGATCTAATCTCAAATAGAAAGAAAATGGAAGAACTCTCGGCTGTTACTATGAATGCTAATTGTTCAGCAGTGCTGTTAAATAAGATACCAGAAAAACTATCTGATCCAGGAAGTTTCACAATTCCATGTTTTCTGGGTAGTCTTAGTTCAATAGAAGCATTAGCAGATTTAGGTGCTAGTATAAATCTAATGCCGTATTCACTATACGCTAAACTAGACCTTGGAGAATTGAAACCAACCAGAATAAGCATACAACTAGCCGATAGATCAATAAAATATCCTAGAGGGATAATGGAGAACATGCTAGTTAAAGTTGGTACTTTAGTATTTTCAGTAGATTTTGTTGTTTTGGACATGGAAGAAGATTCTCAAGTTCCTCTCATATTAGGAAGACCATTCTTAAACACGGCTAAAGCAATGATAGACGTGTTCGGTAAGAAACTGACCCTAAGTATAGAGGATGAGAGTGTTACCTTTTCAGTTGATAGAGCAATGCAACAACCACAATCTGCAGATGATACATGTTATTATATTCAAACTATAGATGCACATGCAGAATTATTAAAAGAATTTCCAGAATTACAAGGAACAGGAGAATGTTCTTTAGGAGAAGGTAATGAACCAATTGATGAAGCTGAAATGTTAGCTACACTTATAGCTAATGGATATGAACCAACAACAGAAGAAATTCAAATGCTAAAAGAAGAAGACAGATATCGATACAAATCATCGATAGAAGAACCTCCGAAATTAGAGTTAAAGCCACTTCCAAACCATTTGGAATACGCTTATTTACATGGTGAATCTGAATTACCTGTAATAATATCGTCTTCTCTTACTGAAAATGAGAAATCACAACTCATTTCTGTGTTGAAAGCTCATAAACCAGCCATTGCATGGAAGATTCATGATATTAAAGGAATAAGTCCTTCGTATTGCACACATAAAATCCTTATGGAAGAAGGTCATAAAACGTATGTGCAACGCCAACGAAGACTAAATCCTAATATGCAAGATGTAGTTAAGAAAGAGATTATTAAACTGCTAGATGCAGGTTTAATTTATCCAATTTCCGATAGTCCATGGGTAAGCCCAGTTCAATGCGTGCCTAAGAAGGGTGGCATGACTGTCATCACAAATGAGAAAAATGAGCTTATTCCTACTAGGACTGTAACAGGATGGCGTGTATGTATTGATTATAGAAAATTAAATGACGCCACCAGAAAAGATCACTTTCCCTTACCTTTCATAGATCAAATGTTGGAAAGATTAGCCGGAAATAGTTACTATTGTTTTCTAGATGGATTTTCCGGATATTTTCAAATTCCAATAGCACCCGAGGACCAAGAGAAAACCACATTTACGTGCCCTTATGGTACTTTTGCTTACAAACGCATGCCATTTGGACTTTGTAACGCCCCTGCAACCTTTCAAAGGTGTATCATGGCGATTTTTCACGACATGATAGAAGAATGCATGGAAGTTTTCATGGATGACTTTTCAGTCTTCGGTGATACATTTAAATCATGTCTAGTTAATCTGGAACGAATGCTAATTAGATGCGAACAATCAAATCTAGTACTTAATTGGGAGAAATGCCATTTCATGGTTAAAGAAGGCATCGTTCTTGGACATAAAATTTCAAAAGAAGGAATTGAAGTGGATAGAGCTAAAGTAGATGTAATTGCTAAACTTCCACATCCCACCAATGTTAGAGGAGTTAGGAGTTTTCTAGGGCATGCTGGTTTTTACCGACGTTTCATAAAAGATTTTTCTAAAATTGCCACTCCTATGAATAAACTCCTAGAAAAGGATGCGCCATTCATCTTTTCAGATGAGTGTATCAAATCTTTTAATATTCTTAAAGAGAAACTCACTAATGCACCGATCATGATAACACCAAATTGGAATCTACCATTTGAACTCATGTGCGATGCAAGTGATTTTGCAATGGGAGCCGTTTTAGGACAAAGGATTGAAAAACGATTTCAACCTATATATTATGCTAGTAAGACATTACAAGGAGCACAAACGAACTATACAACTACTGAAAAAGAACTCCTTGCTATTGTCTTTGCTTTTGACAAATTTTGATCATATCTCGTTCTAGCAAAAACGGTGGTCTATACCGACCATTCTGCTCTTAGATACCTATTTTCAAAACAAGATGCTAAACCAAGATTAATCCGTTGGATCTTACTCTTACAAGAGATTGATATTGAAATCCGAGATAAAAGAGGAGCAGAAAATCTCGCCGCTGATCATCTTTCTCGTCTTGAAAATCCCGAATTAGAAGTTCTAAATGAATCAGCCATACAAGACAACTTTCCTGATGAATATCTATTGAAGATAGATTATAAAGAAATCCCATGGTTTGCAGACTATGCAAACTACTTAGTTTGTGGATTCCTTGAAAAAGGATTATCGTACCAAAGACGAAAGAAATTCTTCAGTGATATAAAACAATATTTCTGGGAAGATCCACACCTGTTTAAAAGTTGTCCCGATGGAATAATACGCCGATGTGTATTTGGAGATGAAGCTAGTAAAATTTTAAACCATTGTCACACAGGACCAACAGGAGGGCATTATGGGCCTCAACTAACAGCAAGAAAAGTTTATGATGCTGGATTCTATTGGCCTACAATTTACAAAGACGCACACTTTCTTTGCAAATCCTGTGATGCATGTCAAAGGGCCGGAAAAATAAGTCAACGTGATGAAATGCCACAAAATGTCATCCAAGTATGTGAAGTATTTGACATTTGGGGTATTGACTTTATGGGTCCATTTCCAAAATCTAATAATAATCTATATATACTCGTAGCCATTGATTATGTATCTAAATGGGCGGAAGCACAAGCTCTCCCAACTAACGATGCACGAGTTGTAGTCAACTTTTTAAAACGTCTTTTTGCAAGGTTTGGAACACCGAAAGCTTTAATAAGTGATCGGGGTACTCATTTCTGTAATAATCAACTTGAGAAAGTTCTTAAAAGATATGGAGTAACTCATAAAATCTCCACCGCATATCATCCACAAACAAGTGGACAAGTTGAAAATACCAACCGAGCTTTAAAACGTATTCTAGAGAAAACCGTAGGATCAAATCCGAAGGAATGGTCCATTAAATTGGAGGATGCACTCTGGGCTTTTAGAACAGCCTACAAAACTCCAATTGGAACCACACCTTTTAGACTTGTTTATGGAAAAGCATGTCATCTTCCAGTAGAAATTGAACACAAAGCATTTTGGGCTTTGAAGACATGTAATCTTGATTTACATGAAGCTGGACGTCTACGATTAAGTCAACTAAACGAATTAGAAGAATTAAGACATGAAGCATACGAAAATTCGTTAATCTATAAAGAAAGAACAAAGAAATGGCATGATAAAAGAATCAGAAGTTCAAAAGAATTTAAAGAAGGAGACAGAGTTCTTCTTTTCAATTCACGATTCAAGCTATTTCCTGGAAAACTGAAATCAAGATGGTCTGGACCATTCATAGTCAAAAGAGTTTTCCCATACGGAACGATAGAATTGATAAATTCAAATGGGATTGAATTTAAAGTTAATGGTCACAGAGTTAAACATTACATACATGGTCCGATGGAAGTCGACAACGAAGTTAATCACAATTTCGACACCACAGCTAACTAAGTGTGGGGAGAATCAAGTCTTTAAAGGATAATATGTATTTCTGTTAGAGTTAGATTGTCTGTTTTCGTGTAGTTCTCGAAAATGGAACCCGAATGGTCTTTCCCTAGCAGACCCTAAAGAACTAGTCTTCTCCCCCCCATTCTGAATTTTTATTTTTTTAGGTTTTTACGAAATGAAGACTGCCTGTGAACTAAACCATGGTCTAATGCTACACGCTTTGATCACTAAAAGAAATAATGACATACTACCGAGTGAATTAGTATCAGTAATCAGAGAAAGAATGGACGGAGTTAGAAAAGAATCTAGATGCGAAGATAATAAGTTACAATTTGGTAAAGGAAAATCAAAATCCGCAGCGAAAAGAAGAGCACGACACCTAGAACGATGTCACAAATGCGGAAAATGGTCACATGGAGGTAAATGTTCAAATAATCAAACCTATTCAAATACCGAATTTGTTACTTTATGCAGAGACGGACCGTTCATATGTTTAGAAGAAAAGACACTGAATGCTCGAGGTTACGCCTATGTAGCCATGGAAAATCAATTAAACCGACTATCTTATGAATGGGATAGATCATATAACTAAGAAATCTATTCCACAGGTATGTCTGTACAGTTTTTATTTTTATTTTTATTTTTAACCTTTTGATAATAAACGCTAATTTGTTCGCTAAAAAGTATTAAATTGGTATTGAATAAAATTAGGTTTGGCGACCGAAATTATTGATATCATTCAAAAAAAAATTTATTACATCACTGCGAAATTTAACGTTTATTCTTAAGGTATAAATATCTTTAATCAATCAACCCAAAATATTTCAAAAATTCGTCATGAGTTAAATTAGGTCTTGGAACCGAAATTACTTTACCGAAAAGAGGGGCGCATATTTTTGATAATATTTGATTGATTAAAGTGGGATAAAAAGACAAAAAAATTTTTAATTTTATTTTTACCATGTTTTTAAAATTAATAATTGAACCCTTTATTAATATTGTAAACTTTGTAAAAAAAAAAAAATATATTTAAAATTGTAAATATTTGAAAAAAAATTAATATAAGTTTGGTGTGAATTTATAATATGAATTTTTAAATTAAGATTGGTGTGAACTTTTAATTTTTAAAATATAAATTTTTAATTTTATGCATTTTAAATTTTAAGTTTGGTGTGAATTTTTAATATTAATTTTGAATTTTATATTTAAGTTATGTGAATTTAAAAACAAAAATTTACTTTATCTCATTAAGTTAAGAATATGATTTTTAAAATTCGTCGTAAGTTGAAGACTAGGTCTTTGAACCGAAATTGCTTTACCCGAGGGAGGGACGAGAACTTTTATTATCATTATTTTTAATCTTATTGAATTAAAGTATGCCAAAAACATTGAAAAAACCCAAAAATCTTAGCTTTTAAAACAATCGCTACAAAAAGACAAATTTTAAAATTTTGTCGAGGGACGGACTAGGACATCGATCCGAAACGACCTAGTCCTAAATAACAAAGGAAACGAAATTTTAAAATTAAGTACTTAATTGTTTTATAAGTTAATGATTAAAAAAAAAAATAATATCAAACTCCGCGACTCGCGGAGTTTGGAAGGTTAATCCCAGCGACTCGCGGGAGGACCGGATTACAGAAAAAAAAATAAGAGCTGAACCAGCTCATTCCACACAAAACCCACAGAAAAACTGCGAAAAACTGCCGAAAATACACCCAAAAACACCCCCAAAATCACAATTTTTAACCGTTAATCACCAAATCTTTTGCTAAAATCATGTTGAGAAGGATGCTATCTAAGAATTACTCAAGAAAAACGGTAAATTTCTACACCTAAACACCATTTAATTCGAAATTTGATGTTCTTGATCAATTTTTTTTCCAATTTGATTTTGATGCTTTTTAGTGTAATTAGGTTTAAATTGTTTATGTATTATGCTTGTATAACCTAGATTGATGCTGTTTAACATGATTAGAAGCCTTAAACTTCAAATTTTGAATAATCTAGGGTTTGTGTTCTTGAGCAATTTGGGGCTTTTTGATATAAACAGGTTATGGCCGATTTTTGTCATGAATTGTTGCTAAATTAAGTAGTGTAACATGTCTAGGTAGTTAAATGATCCAAACTTTGAGCCTAAACATGATTTTGAGAATTAAAGTGGACTTTTTCAAGTCTAAAATTCATGAACTTGATTTTTGAAAGATAATGCCATTTGAAACTTGTTTAATTGCTAGTAATGATTATTTTGACATGTTATTTGAGTTGAATGATTATGAACTTGGCGAACATTTTCGTATATGCTTATTTGAAAAAGTGTAGATTTGATAAAAATGTGAAAATGAGCTTAAGTTTGATATAAATTGATAATGTCATTGTAATTATTTTGATTGATGATTTTGCTGACACTAATGCATATTTGGATGCACAAAATTTGTATTTGATGTGTTTTGCAGACTGAAAGGGGTGAATCTTCATCCCAAGCCCGCAATGCTCCTGCTGAGAATTTGGAACAACAGGAGGTGGATAACTACTACAAGCAGGATATACCTCATCCAGTCATGACCTTTTCCGATATGCACTTGGAAGAGTTGCACCCGAACCTGAGATTTGACAGACTTTGGATAGATTATCCAAAATATCAACGGGGTTTGCATACTCTTCATTCTAAGGTTGTTGAGGTACCAAGGGTCATAGAATGGGGACCCTTAGAAGCTGTAGAATTGGCCGGGCCAATTAGGGAATTACTTGTACAGAGGTATGGTAATTCTTCTTTTAATGACTGGGTATGTTTATTCACCATACGTAGACCTGTATATAAAGTATGGTGTGAAGAATTGTTATGTAGTATAGAGTTGAATGATCGGGTAGCTAGTTTAACCGATCGTTCTTTTATTAGATTTTTGTTAGGCGGTTCGATGCGCCACATGTCTTTACTGGACATGGCTCAGGCTTTACGTATATATACGCCTGAGGAGTTAGCGTCTGCCGATTGTAGAGGATTGATACTAAACGGTAGAAAGATAGATGAAAATTTTGATACACACGGTGTGTGGAGTCAAATGACAAGCCATCACCGTTTCAAAGGGGGAAATTACTCTTATTTGGATATAGATAGAGCCGAATTAAGAGTGATACATAGGTTTTTAGCTAATTCGATTACACAAAGAGGTAAGAACAAGGAAAAAGTAAATGAACAAGATTTGTTTTACCATATGTGTATTCGAGACCCGCAAAGCGCTGTAAGTATACCGTATTGTGTGGGTTATTATTTATCAGCTATGGTTCGGGGGATGCGACCACATAGCATAATAGGAGGTGGTATTTTTATTACTTTGATTGGTGAATATCTCGGTGTGGATATAAGTCGGGGGGGATTATTAGTAGAAGAACCGGAACCCCGCGATACTATAGGTTTAAATGTATACCATGGTGCGAAAGTTTTGAAGAGGCGAAATAACGCCGCAGTACGATACCATGGTAGACATCCACAGGTGGAGAGAAACCAACAGCAAGGTAATGTATGAGGGGGGAATGAGATGCAAGAAATGCATAGGTTTATAGCTTCTCAGGAATACGAAAATGCTAGACATAGAGCATTTGAAGATTGGCAAGTTCATCAGAACCAAATCATAGCTCATTGCCAACATATAGGTAGAAACTATATTCCTACACCGAAACCCATCTTCCCTCCCTGGTCTATAGAGATGCAGCCACCGTATCCTACGTATGACCCTGCCGAAGCATTCTATAGCACCTATGGTTATGCCTGGAACCCCTATTGGTACCAATATCATCCTTAGTTTACTTATTATTTTTTTTTTAATTTGTAATTTGTAATTATTGATACGTTTAATACTTTTGTTAATATTGTAATCATTTTTATAATTATCTAACTTTTATTCTTAGATTTTAATAATTTTTGAATGTGGGGTAATATACCAAACTTCAAAAATATGTATATATGTTTGCAAGTTTATCTTATGTACACAACAGGGTAAAACAACGCATTTTCAAA
Source organism: Rutidosis leptorrhynchoides (assembly GCF_046630445.1). Lineage (NCBI taxonomy): Eukaryota > Viridiplantae > Streptophyta > Magnoliopsida > Asterales > Asteraceae > Rutidosis > Rutidosis leptorrhynchoides. The sequence goes on along the minus strand of NC_092338.1, from coordinate 344,161,214 downwards.
GACTGGCATTAAGTTCACCAAAAGCAACTAATTTTGACGACAAGATGCAAAATATATGTGAAATAACAACAAGACGGAATGAACAAATGATGCGCACCATTTATCATTCAGCAAACAAACGCCAATATATTTGCAAACTTTGGTAAAAATTTAATCATTTTCACTCTAATCACCCTCAATAATTTAAATTGTTACTGATTTCTTGCAAATGAGGGCATTGCAAGATCTTAAGTGTGGGAAGGGGTTAAATTCTTTCGGATTTTAAAATTTTTTATCTTAAACACTTGGTTACCATTAAAAATACTAGTAAAGTAGTAGTTGTATTAGAATCTAGTGCTCTCTGATAAAAAAGAACAGCCCTAGTCTTATATACTAACTACCCAATTCTAGTAAAAAAATTTAAAAAATTTCCAATTAAATGAACTCAAATTCATGTTTATATATATTTATGAACGATAAAACTAGGTTTTAACACCGAAATTATTGTTACCTCGGAAAGGACATAAATTGAGAAACAAACCAAAATGTTAAAATTCATTTAAAATGGAATAGAGGACGATAAAAAGGAAAATAAAAGCCAAGTGTGGGAAAATTTACCAAGTTATCTTAAACATATGTCACATATTTCTGTAACAAATAACTGAAAATACTTTTGCTTTGGGCTAAACTAAACTGTTTTACCCGATGAAAGAAAAGAAGAGATGGATCTACACGATGAATCAATTCCATCATTAAAAGGAAGTAAAGTCTTCTGAAAAAGAAACGCGCTTCTTGATTTAGGTCATGAAGTTGTCGTCCAGACCAGCTGTAGGTTGACGAAAAATCTAGAAAAGTCATCACTAAAATCAGCAGGAAATCCACGGACCTCAGCATTAAACAGGGTCGCCAAGTGGTCAGATTTATCCTAACCATGAGAAGGATTTATCTTGTACAATGGGGGGGGCACCATACAAATTAGCTGGATAAGACTAATGAATCAGATCCCCAGAAAGGATAATCTCCTTAAAGATTAAAAATCAGCTTTTAAAACTGATATTATTCAATCTTAGAGATTGACCTTAAAGATTGAGAATTCAAACTCATGGAATTCAATGATATCTAAACTCGAGCTTGAACGAGAAAATATTTTGATCAAAATTACAAACCGATTTGTTTTCTGAAAACCTATTTTCAATGCGTTCATTACCATTGAACGCAAAATCCTAGGAATTCACCTGGAATTCATTAGGTCACCTGAACCAAATCGGGTGTCAACCGTAAGAACGGTGGTTGCATAGCATGGTCAAAGACAGGACCTTGTGCCATACCGAAAAATTATAAGGGTGAGCTTTACTATTGCTCCTACCAAGGATAGTAATTGCGTCCGACACGTTATAGACCATAATTAAAAGCATGTCAGGGGACATTGCCTTAACAGTTGCTTGTTCAACGCTTTCCTTTACAACCGGACGGTAGTTTACCGAAAGGTAATATACGGAACAAGTAAACTGGACGTGTTGCTTTCCAAATACAAGGTTAGCAAGTGGGTGACACAAAACCGCAAGTTTTGAGCTAAAATTTTCAAATCTGAAACCCACCAAACCCACAAAAATATTTTGCAAACACCGGTAAAGGGTTATCCCGGAAAACTTATCTAGGGTAAAAACTAGATTTAATTTTCAAAAGATCAAATGTTTTCATAAAGATCCAATTTCCTTAATGGATCTAAATTTTTATAGTCATGTGGGACTGTAAACCATATCGTTACTACCATTGTTTATACCGCCGTATAGAAATCACTGATGTACAAAGTGTGAAGAATAAAGAAGTGATTCTAGTATTTCAAGACGATATTGCTTGAGGACAAGCAACGCTCAAGTGTGGGAATATTTGATAATGCTAAAAACGAACATATATTTCATAGCATTATTTCTCAAGAAAGACAAGCTTTTAGTTGCAATTGTTCTATTTACAAGTGATATTCGTTTAAATAATAAAAGGTGAAGACAAAAGACAGATTCGACGAATTGAAGACGCAAACGACCAAAAAGCTCAAAAGTACAAAAGACAATCAAAAAGGTTCCAATTATTGATAAGAAACGTCTCGAAATTACAAGAGTACAAGATTCAAAACGCAAAGTACAAGATATTAAATTGTACGCAAGGACGTTCGAAAATCCGGAACCGGGACCAGAGTCAACTCTTAACGCTCGACGCAACGGACTAAAAATTACAAGTTAACTATGTATATAAATATAATATAATATATAATTAATTATATTAATTATATATATATTATAAACCGTCGGTAAACAAAGAGCCAAACTCCTCTGAGCTGTAAAAGTAACCTCCGCGACTCGCGGAGTTTGAAGGCAAAATTGGCCGCGAGTCGCGGAGCCCCAAAATGAAAAACTGCCTATAAAGCCAACCGAATTCTGATCGCAAATATCAATTTTTTTCTTCTTCTTATCATACGTAAAACATATATATATATATATATTTATAATTTATATTTTAATTTTAATTATAATTCTAATAATAAGGGTATGTTAGCAAATGTTGTAAGGGTGTAAGTCAAAATTCTGTCCGTGTAACGCTACGCTATTTTTAATCATTGTAAGTTATGTTCAACCTTTTTACATTAATGTCTCGTAGCTAAGTTATTATTATGCTTATTTAAAACGAAGTAATCATGATGTTGGGCTAATTAATAAAATTGGGTAATTGGGCTTTGTACCATAATTGGGGTTTGGACAAAAGAACGACACTTGTGGAAATTAGACTATGGGCTATTAATGGGCTTTATATTTGTTTAACTAAATGAAAGTTTGTTAATGTTAATATAAAGATTTACAATTGGGCGTCCCTATAAATTACCATATACACTCAATCGGACACGATGGGTGGGGTATTTATATGTACGAATAATCGTTCATTTAACCGGACACGGGAATGGATTAATAGCCACTAGAATAATTAAAACAGGGGTGAAATTACATTCAAGGGTAATTGGTGTAATTGCTAACAAAGTAGTAAAACATTGGTTTACACGCAGTTGATAACCTGGTGTATTCATTAAACAAAGTATTAAAACCTTGTTACAATTCGAATCCCCAATTAGTTGGAATATTTAACTTCGGGTATAAGAATAATTTGACGAGGACACTCGCACTTTATATTTACGACTGATGGACTGTTATAGACAAAAACCAGACGGACATATTAAATAATCCAGGACAAAGGACAATTAACCCATGGGCATAAAACTAAAATCAACACGTCAAACATCATGATTACGGAAGTTTAAATAAGCATAATTCTTTTATTTCATATTTAATTTCCTTTATTTTATATTTAATTGCACTTCTAATTATCGCATTTTTATTGTTATTATATTTAATTGCACTTTTAATTATCGTACTTTTTAATTATCGCAAGTTTATTTTATCGCACTTTTATTATTCGTAATTTCATTTATCGTTATTTACTTCATGCTTTAATTTAAGTCTTGTATTTAATATTTTACATTTGGTTTTAACTGCGACTAAAGTTTTAAAATCGACAAACCGGTCATTAAACGGTAAAAACCCCCCTTTATAATAATAATATTACTTATATATATATTTGTATTTTTATAAAAGTAAACTAATATAGCGTTGAGCTTTGTTTAAAAAAAAGATTCCCTGTGGAACGAACCGGACTTACTAAAAACTACACTACTGTATGATTAGGTACACTGCCTATAAGTGTTGTAGCAAGGTTTAAGTATATCCATTCTATAAATAAATAAATATCTTGTGTAAAATTGTAGCATATTTAATAGTTTTCCTAGTAAAATATAAACTATTTCGTATACCTTAGCTTTGACATCAATTTCATTGTTAATACACTTAATAATATATTTACTTATCATTTAACATAATTAACCAAGTGTATCAATATCTTAATATGATTCATTTGTACCTAGTAAGACGTTGTTATAACGATAATCGTTATATATATATCGTTTTCGAGTTTCTTAAATTAATAGTCTCATTTTTATGTATATAACTCATTGTTAAAATATCTAATGAGATACATACTTATAATAAAATCATGTTAACTATATATATAACCATATATATGTCATCGTATAGTTTTTACAAGTTTTAACGTTCGTGAATCACCGGTCAACTTGGGTGGTCAATTGTCTATATGAAACCTATTTCAATTAATCAAGTCTTAACAAGTTTGATTGCTTAACATGTTGGAAACACTTAATCATGTAAATAACAATTTCATTTAATATATATATAAACATGGAAAAGTTCGGGTCACTACACTATTGAATCTGTTTCAGCTGAAAAACAGCCCCAAAAGATACCTCAAAACCTGTTGTATTGACGACTACCACTGCCACTACTTCTATTTCCTTTTGCTACTACAAAATGGCTGTTTGCAATTACTGTTTGCTACTACAACTCACTGTTTCTATTTCCTTTCGAAAAGACCACCAATAAATGTCACCATTTTTTCACATCTGCTACTATTGCTACGCTTTCTTTTCTGTTCCAAACAGTAAAAGACGAGGTGATGATGATAATAAAAAGGTGGAGATGACGATCGCGAGGCATGATGATTGTGTTATGATGATGTTTGTGAAACGAGAAAGAAGATAACACGATGTATGAATGATAATGATGGTCGTGATCATGAGAGGTGGATGATGAACGAGGAGAGTAATTAACGAAGAAGATGATAAACAATTAGTATAAGTTAAGTGATTAAAAAACGCGAGATATTACAAAAGTAACAAGCGGAGGAATGGTTAGGGAGCGTGTTCGTTAAACGAGAGGTCGTGGGTTCAATCCCTACCTGCAACATTTTTTTTTGTTTGTTTAGTTGAACTTGGGCTTGTGAAATAATAATTACTCGATGGGCCTAGTTATATCTTTGTTGCTGTTGGGCCAAATTACATTATGCTATTGGGCTGTTACGATTATGATTATTGGGCCGAGATTTAAATTAGATAGATGGATTTATTTAATTGTCTTGTTTTTGGGCCATGATTATATTGGGACGAGCAGAAAATAGTTAAATAAATATGGGACACAATTTATATCTGGAAAGTAGAAATAGCGGAATGGTTAAGGGAGGTGTTGTGTTAACAAGGGATCGAGGGTTTGAGCCTGGGCAGTGGAGTTTTATTTTAAGGCTCTTCTTCAAAGGTTGTACATATTTATTATTTTAATTACTATTATTATTATTATTATTATTATTATTATTATTATTATTATTATTATTATTATTATTATTATTATTATTATTATTATTATTATTATTATTATTATTATTATTATTATTATCTTTCTTATTATTAATTTTATTATAAGAATTAACATATAACATTTTATTATTAGTAT